>NC_046663.1:83932032-83938764 GCF_010883055.1 Belonocnema kinseyi
CTTCATGCCCAAAACTGAATGCACGATATTGCCCACACGTTCCAATGATATGCCTACAGCATTAGCTATCTCTCTCAATTTCACTTTGGGATCATTCAACATTATATCATCGATTTTTTCGACATTTTCTGGTGTAGTGACCTCTTTTGGGCGCCCAGATCGTTCAGCATCAACTGTGCTCGTACGGCCACAACGAAACACGGTAAACCACTTATGAATCGTTCCAATCGACGGTGCAGAGTCCGGGTAATTCTATCCAGCTTGGCCTTGGTCTCGGATATCATTTTCTTGCGAAGATAGTAGTTTTTGATCAAAAGTCGAAACTCAGATTTTTCCATATTAAAAAAAACTCGGAGGTTAGTCGCTTCTCAGTGCTGTAACTTGTAAATGCGTAAACATAAATGGCTGAAGTTTTGACAGGCGTCATTTGAAGGATCAAGCTCGACGAAAATGGTTCACATTAGTTAATACTAATGCCATATCTTAGAATTTTCAGGTACTTATCAGACTGCCTAGTATATTTCTATCAAAAAAGATTTAAACTCAACAATTAAAACAGTTAGATTCAACCAAGAAAGTCGAATTTTACTGAAAGTTTGTATCCGGCATCTAATTTGAAGCACACAAGAAAAAATGTTGAGGTCTTTTTAAATTTCAAATTTCGAAATTGTAGTCTGACTTTCTCATGTCTAAATAATTCGTATTAATAAAAGTTATTTTAAAAGTAAAGTTAGCTTAAAAACTGAAAAAAGCATACACCCCTCTAGACAACGACCCCCCCCCCCCCCCCCCCCCCCCCCCCCCCCCGTACAAGTCTAACCGTGCCAAGTGCTGCTTAACTTTGGTGATTGAACGAGAAACACCAAACAAATACATGTGTCCAAGTGGAAATAATCAGATGATTCATATAGACAAATTTTAAATCTGAAACTTTCAACGTTTTCGAATTCCAAAATTTGTTCAAAACTTTGAAAATTTTCGATTAAAACCGTAAAATTAAAACGTTTTTTATTTTAATAGTTTGCAGAAATAAAAATGGCAAACAGTTAAAGTTGAATTTTTATTAGAGATCCAAATTTAAAATTTATTACTCCGAAATTGCTACTATTAATGATTAAATAAATATGATTAATATTGCAAATATTGGTCATATGATTGTTTAACTCCTAAAGCTTTCAGTTTGGAATACAAACAATTTTAAACTATTTCATTTCAAAATCTGTTAATTGCGAATACGCATTTATTTGAAATCGTTCAGATTTGAAGCCTTGAATTTTTCAATATTTTTTCAATTTTATATTCTCTATTACTATGACGGATTTCATTTGAAAGTATTTTCCTTTGAATTGTTTTAAGTCAAAACATTATTCAATTTCAAACGCTTGTAATTAAAAATTGTCCAAGCGTTCAAATCTGCATTTCTTACTTATTTAGTAAAAAATAAACTACTACAAATTCGGAAAGTTATGAATGAAAATGTTTAACTTAAAGTCCTCTGAATTGGGCAATCTTAAATTTGATGTCTTCAAAACTAAATAATTTACAGTAGACTCTCACAAAACGGGCGGGAACTATCCCTGAGACGCACTAGCGGACTTTTTGAATATCGTTTAGCGCACGCGCATCTAATGACACATTCAAGGCGCTTTGTGAGAGCATACTGTAAAATTAGGCATTGAAACTTATTGATTTGAAAGGACCCCAGCACACAAAAAACTAGTCATAATAGTCCAAGTCCTGTTGCGAAATTCGGAAGTCACTTTTTCTTGCATTTTTGCGGGGTCCTTTGAAAATTCAGGAGGGATATTCAAGCGTAAAACAATGTTCATAGCACGAAAGAGTCAATCAATCTTTATCTCTAAAAATTACAGATACGATACCAATAAAATCTATTTGTCATTGATAGAAAATATATGTGTTTATTGAACTGTAATCTGTTGCAATCTGAGACGAGAAATCTCGATTTCCATTCCTAGATTGTGAGCAATTGATCAGCCCGTATGTAGTGAATTCGTCATCGGAAGCATCCCACAAGAAGACCATTGAATCCCATTGATCACCGATAAGCTCGATAAATAATTAACGATTGGTCACGGCGAAACTTGACCAGAGCGCAGGTGAGCACTCGAGCCTTCCTGGGATCTAGGTCGCATCCTGAATTTCTGCGTTTATGCTGGCTTAGACACATACGTTCTCTATAAAGTTGGAACTTGTCACGCGTTAAGCCTTTATACGCAACTTGACGCGAAAGTCGAAAATCAGCAAACGTGAGAAAAAATTCCTCGACACTAAGGTCAATAAATAATTTATAAGCTGCAAAGCATTTTCTACATTTTCTTTTCTTCTTACTTTTCTCAATTCATACATGGAGCCTTATTTTATAGACACTATCGGACTGAACTGCATGTTTTTTAATATAAACTAGCATCAGCAGTCGCGCGCTGCGAACACGTACAGTGAGATATGATGAACCTTCTTCTAGAAAAGTGAATTTTTAACAATTAGTTTAACTTCAGTACCACAAATATTTAAAACTTATAGAAGTTTGAAAGAAATTGAGTTTTTTTAAATAGATTTTCGGAAATAATTTAAAGTTTCAAAATATTTTAAATCTTATAAATTGACATGAATTATTCCTCAAACTTCCATAAAATCTTCCGGATTATATTTTAATCATTTTTAAAATCTAAAAAGTGTTTCAAAATCAAATTAATTTTTTGTAAACACTGTACATTTTCGCAGAAATCTTAAGACTTCAAATTTTTATTTCAAAACATTCAAAAATCTATATTTTGTTTTTAATTTTTTCAGATTTTAAATTATATTTGTAATTTTTTTATATGTCTAAATATCTTTGCAAATGATTCGAATTTTTCCTAAAATGTTTGAAAAATCTTTTAAACTTGAAAATGGCCTTTACATTGTACAGACTTTTACGACACTTTTAGGAATCTTATGACATCTTTAAAAAATGTTATTTAAAAATTAACTTTGTGAGATAAAAAATCATAAAAAATTTTTCCAGCAATCTTAGGAAAATTTTTTTTATTCTCTGGAAAACTTTCAAAATTCTTTAAAATCTTTTAAATTTTTTGTTCGCAATCTTCCAGAATTTAGACTTTGTGTTAAATTTGTCTGAATCTTTTAAAGTTTAAAATTATTCGTCAATCTTTATAAAAACTTCTAAAATTTCGAAATAGATTTTTTTAAAACTTTTCTCATTTTTTTGAAATCCTGGAAAATGAAAAAAATTATCTTAAAATCTTCCACATTTTTTCGGCAAATTTTGAAATCTACAAAAAATTTTAATTAATCTTTTGAAATAAAACTTACAGTATCTAAAAAAATTTAGCGTAATGAAAAAATGTTCAGAACACAATTATTTGGCAATATTAAAAAAAAAACATTTAAATTAAAAATTCATCCATTATAAAAAATATTTTTAAAAACATTCATAAATCAATTTTATCTTGAAATAGAATTACATTTTTGGAAATTTTTATTTACGAAATTTCAGAAAATTCAAAAGAACAAACTGAAAAGAGTCGCTAAAAGCCATGTCCACGCAGTATGGAACCAATTAGGTATCAAAAAACAATGTATGCGACATCACGTGATTCCGATTTAAAAAAAAGCTTTAAAGATGTGTTTCCACTTCTAGATTTCTTTTACCGACATTACCCGCATTGGTAGATGAGTAAGTGTAGATAAGTAACCAAAAATTCGTACCGTACCGTAATCGCCACTACTCTAGAGCTGCAGTGGTCCGTGTCGGTAATAAATCTCAAGTATGTTCTAGAAACTCAGCACGGACACAAACTACTTAAGTTGCTTATCGGTAAATGTCGGTAAATTTTCAGTCACAGCAATTCAAATGAAGAAGAGATTTTAAATTTTGAAGAGCCTAATAGTAAAAAATGCGATACATCCCCATTGATAGGCATGACCATAAAATACAAAAATTGACTGATATAGCTTAATAGTGCAAAACGTTTTCAAGGTAAGACTGTCTCCTCCCGATAGCATTATTGTTGGTGCGTCGGTGTGGGACGTCCCACGACAAGACTAGAGTAACGACAGTGTAAATTTCCGCAGATCTGATTTACGATTTATATTGGCAACCCGTCGAGTCGCGGAAGATCGCAGTGAGCCAGCGACGAGCCGGTGGCGAGGGAAGCTGCGGGGGCGGGGTGGAACCTCGTTTTTCCTCTTTCTTGAACACACGCTAATACAGTGCTTAGCCCAGCTTAAGATCGACTAGCGAGCGTGTAACTTAGCCTAAGGAGTTCCTCCGTGAAAGCAGACGTTTGGAATTACGAGCACCCCGTGCCTCGATAAAGACGTCCCGCAGTCCGCACCTTCCACTGCTTTTACAAGCCTGTCGTTTCTGTCTCAGTTTTTCTTCGTTTTCTACTTCGCTTCCTGAAACTTACCCTCTTATCTCAAATTATCAAAAGCTTTCACAGTCGACGGATAGCATGGCAAAAGGACCTAATCGACATAAGGATTTATGCGAAACTCAGGGTGGGCACTCAAGACTCACTCAAGATACACAAGACGCATACAAGAATTCCTGGTCATTTTTCGATTTTTGTAATATATCTTTTCCCGTTCATTTATATTTTCAAATTGAAACCTTAAAATTTTAAAAATGTGTATTTAAAGTAGTAAAATTTTTTAAATTAACGGCAACAACTGCAAACACAGAAAAAACTTATTCAACAAAGATTCCCGGTCATTTCAACATTTCAAAACATTTTTCCGGGTGATTTTAATTTTCAAATGCAAACATTCATAACTTATCAATTCATAATTTGAGATATTAAAAAAGGAATTTCGAAATTAACGATAACTACAAACAAATAAAAAATTCATTCAACAAACATACATGTCAATTTTACAGTTTTAAAAATATTTTCCCGGCTTCTTAAATTTTCAAACACAAACATTCAAAACTAAGTAATTTATAATTTGAGATATTAAAAAATCCAAATGAATGAATCTATTGCAAAACAATTTCGAAACGTTTACCATTTTTTTATCAAAATCTCAAATTCAAAATTAAATAATTCAAAATCAATTCACATTGAACAAAACAGTGTTTAAGTAGTGTTTAAACAATTTTCATTTCGAGAGCTCTAACAGCAACCATTTATAATTGAACATATCCAAAAAAAAATTAATTAAAATTATTGAAAATTTAGGAAATTCAAAAAGAAAAAACTGAACCTTTTAGGATTTGAAATTATAAATTGTCCCATTTATAGATTTTTAATTTAGAATTTAATTCAATTTTGAACGACTACAAACAGATTATTTAATTATTAGGGCTGTGCATTTAAAATTAGACTACAGCCCACCTTCGAAATAATGCCACTCTCAATAGTGCCATTAATCCTCATCCGAGCTTGGGTTCTATCCCCGATCCTGTGCATTCCTCTACTCGTCCAAACTTCAGATCCGACTTTCTTAATAATGCCGCGTGAAGGCTGATGTACGAATTGACACTTTTACTTCTGGCCAAGGCATTAATGCTAACGCAGCACTATTGAGAAAGGGCTTCCGAAATTCGTGCGCGCTCGAGAGCGTAACAGTGGTAGGGGGAACCCTATTTCGAGAAAAGTTATTCCCCTACAAGCCCAATTATGGTACTATTGAGAAGCTGGATTGCATATTAATTCAATTCTATTTTAAGAAGTAAAGAATTAAAGGGCTTTAATTTTTTTATTATTCAATTACATTTTTTTTTTATTTGAACATAACAATTTTGAATGTTCAAATTTAAAATTAGTCCATTTTGAACTAATTTAAATTAAAACAATCAAATTTTACAAGATAATAGTTTTAAATATAATCAAATTTAAATAAAGTAATGGCACTTTTAGCACCTATAATTAAAAATATGCGAGGTAATTCATTTTTTAAAATGTAGGATTCTTAACGTTTAAATTCACACTTACTCAATTCATGGAAGCCCCCCGTAATTGAAAAAGGTCAAGTTTTCACATTTTTAATATTAAATTATTTTTTTTCGTATTTATAGTTCAAAAACTTAAAATTTCAAATTATGTGATATTGTATACATCAATTTTAACTTGCGCAACAATTTAGGCTTGAAATTTAAATAAATTTACAGAATCTTAAAGGGCTTTTTGATTTCAATATTGAAGGCTTTAAACTTAACATTTCTAAACTGTTCTGGTTTGAATTTGAAACTATCCTATTTTTATTAATTAAATTTGAAATTACTGAAATTGCAAAGCTTAAAATAGGAAATAAAATAATTAATAATAAATATCAGAGTTTCAATGAATAAAGCTTTTAATTTGAAGGCAGGGTCTAGGTGTACCGAAAAAATCCGGCTATTTGTACATTTTTGGAAAGATTTTTCGTTCCAAATTAAAGAATAACAAATTTCCAGACTTTGAAATTTAAATTGTAAAATTTAATCCATGAAAATGAAATGATTTCACAGTTAGGTGATTAGTCATTTGTACTGATATTAAAATTAACCAAATTTCCGGTAAAAAAAAATTCCACAGTCACTTCTCAGTTCCTTAGCCCAGACTAAATCTAAATTTTCTTGTTCTATCATCAATAAAATAAGGCTATTTATTCTCTCTATTACTTTACCAGGTGTATACATATGAAACCGGTATTGCCATTTAGCGGCCAGTAGGCACACTTGTAGGCACTGTCGGAACTTACAATTTGTGCTAATTGGCGTATTGT
>NC_046663.1:83938864-83943991 GCF_010883055.1 Belonocnema kinseyi
CTAATCTTGCAGTGGCTAGTGTCACACATGAAAGATAAGGTAAATACAATTGTATAATAAAAACAGAAATTTGTTTTTCGCGATGAGTAGGGATGTAAATTTACATGAAACTTTAGCCTGATGAAAAGTTTCATGAAACATTGGGAGTTTCAAGAAACATTGCAATGTTTTAAATATAGCGGCGGGAATAATCAAACTGATAAGATAAAAGCCTATTAGGTATTTTCACTTCAATAAATAGCTAACTTCACTTCGTAGATTGCTAAGGGGAAAATAAGGGACCAAGTGTATGGGTTTCAGTTCATTTTTGCCCTATTTTGCTAATAACTTCGTAAAAGGTAATTTTTTCTATATAAGTGTAGTTAAAAAATATTTTTTTTTTAAATTACTATTTAATGAAATAATAAAATAATAATAATGATTATTAATTACAAACATATTACAGAAATAAAGTTTTGTTCCATGCATTTGATTCATTTTTCCCCCTCAGCTCTAACAAATTGAAGTTAACTGATGGTTGAAGTGAAAATACCTAATTGAGGCTTTCATATCCCAACTTTTTCCTGCCGGCTGATTTGATTTATTTTTCCGGTTTGTACTGTGGACCAATGATGCCAATGTTAGCACTCTGAGCTACTGCGCTTGCGTTAGGGCTGAACGCTGGTTGGCCACACGTGGCGCGCGATTCAAAATTAAATTGAAAAAAAAAACAATTCTTGTAATTTAAATAAATAATTATTAAAATATGCACAAGAATGTATTCAAATTGTGTAAATTTTGATTTCAGACAAGAAAAAAGTGTATAAAACATATTTTATAAATAATAGTTTATTTTCATTGAACTCCAAAAACTGACTTATAGTTCACAAAACATTTTGTAATAGATACATTTATTGAAATACCATATACTGTTTCTGCAGCTTGATATATAGAAGTTAATTGTAGAATTTAATAATAATAATATTTGAATTTTTCTAGAAATAATTTCAGCTGAGAATATGGTTCTTTTCGATTAAAAACTCATAATTAATTATTTTCAATCACTTTTCCAAGAAATTTCTTTTTGAATTAAATATCTTGAGAAATATTAGTCAGTCTTTCAAATTCAATGAAAATAAACTGTTATTCATCAAATATATGTGTTATAAAATTTTTTTGTTTGAAATCAAAAGTTACACAATTTGTATAGATTATTGTGTATATTTTAATAATTATTTATTTAAATTACAAGAATTGTTTTTCAATTTAATTTTGAATCGCGCTTCAAAGGGTAGACAACCAGCGCTCAGCCCTAACGCACGCACGAATGAAAATTATTATCATTTTATTATTAAATTAAATAGTCCCTAAAAAAGAAAAACTATTTTTCAATTGCACTTATACAGAAAAATTACTTTCTACGAAGATATTAGAAAAATAGAGCAAAAATTAACCGATTCCAATGCATTTGGTCAATTGTTATGCCCTCAGTATTCAACGAAGTGAAGAGAGCTAGCGATTGGAGTGAAAATACCTTATTGTATATGCAGACGGTTATGACTTTTTCTATACATCCCGGCTTTAGTTTAAATGTCGACGGGCATGACTAACTTAACTTTTGGAAGTTATAATTTTATACATCTGAGACTTGAAAACTCTCTCAAATGATCAGTGGGAGCCCAATGAAATTTGAGCTGCAAAAAATTTAACATCAGCGTTTTTCTGTATAAATTATAACAAGAAAATTCCATTTCTTTGATTTTTTCAAATATAGGAAACACAAAGGCTATTTACACACACAGTCTGTAACACATAATATATTTCATAAAGGATAATAAATTATCAAGTAACTTCATTCAGTAACGTTAACAATACATTGACCAAAAAAATGCAGTTTCATAAACATCAGCATAAAAACAGCCTACAAAGATACTTAAAAACATGAAAAAGATACGTATCACATATTCCAAAAATAGCACAGTAAAAATTCAAATTATCGCTTCTCTAAACATCTGTAGCATGACTTAGTGACCCTCATCCATTTCCACGTGCAAAGGACAACTGAAGAGGAGGCTTTTGAGATCCCTGCCCCCCTGAGACGCTCTAGGCCTAGCTCATGTGCGAAATTCGGGCCTTGGAGTGTCTAAACACCACACCTTCTGATGTGAGGGTTAATTCGAAAGTTTATTCCTTTGGGCACAAGCAAAGACTAATTAATCAAGAAACTTATATTCTTCATGAACAAAAGAGTACAAAATTTAATTGATATTAGAAGTTGAAGACGAAGTTAATAAAATATGAAAGGATGTATATAATATCGGAAATTAATTAAATGCTTCTTAATTATTAATTATATCAGGAGTTTTCACTTAAATGTGGATAAGGGGTGCATTACCATGTCTTCTTGGCCGTAAATGATCTGTCTGGGTAAATTCACTTGGCAATTCATCGAGGCGTGTAATCACTGCGCAAAAAGGAGATTGAAAAATAATAAAGCGAGATGAGGATTATTTTCATCATAAATTAGCAATAAAACCGTTCTCTCTTTTCGAGTGTACGTGTTCAGTAATCGAAAGATCGTTTCGGCCTTTTTAACGGTTCACGCTAAGTCTACACAGACTATTTAATTTGATTACACTTAAATGCCATTTAATTACAAATACCGTCTGATTACTAGCATCGCCGGTATTGCTACGGCGAAGCGATCTACAGGGGAGTCATTTAGGCACATGCACTTTCTTAGGTATCCTGTCAAGATAATTATCAATAGAACTCCCATTAACGTTACATTCTACGATAAGTAGCGAAGAATCAATGAGTCGTTACCTTTACGCAGATATTTTAACGGACGCGAATTAACATACTTGTCTTTACCGATTACAGGAAAGATCTTATTCGTGACAAATTTTCTCGAATCTAGATTTTGTCCCTTTTTATTTTAAAATCTTCTTCAATTTTGTATAGAAATAATTTTTATAAACAAAAAATAATTGGAATTTTTAGCATGAATCTTAAGAACATTTTTTATTCTATTGAAACATTTAAAAATTCTGAAAACGCTTCTAAATTTTATTTCAAAATCTTCATTTTTGCAAAACATGAATCTTCAACAAAATAGGTGATTTGTTAAAAAAACAAAAGTTATTTTCAATAAATGTTCGAAATATAAAACAAAAAAGATTTAACTGCAACGAAAAATATAGTATCTTTTTCAATCAAGCAGTTTCATTTCCAATCGAAGGAGACGAATTTTTTTTATGTAGTTAAATTTATAACAAAAAAGTTAATTTTTAACCAACAAATATGATTCTTCTGCTAAAAAATATAGAAGAATGAAGAATAAAAATTCAACAAAATGATTTCATTTTTCACCAAAAAACACGGATTTTCAACTAAAAAGGATCCATCTTCAACTGAGAATGAAATAGTTTAATTTTTCGTTTAAAAAATCAACTTTCAACAAAAAAATATAGAATTTTTAATAAAATAGTTGAATTTTTTACCAAAAAGATGAATGTTTAATTTAAAAAATGATTTTTGAACAAATTACAGTTGAATTCAACCAGAAAAAGACGAATTTTCAACCAAATAGTTGAATCCTCAACTAAAACCGATTCATTTTTAACCAAATCATTGCATTCTAATAAAAAACGTGAAATTTTTTCCAAGGAAATAATTTTTTAACATCTATTAAACTGACTCAAATTATTCCTAAAGCGAAGAAAAATCTTTCAGATTAAAAAAATGCGTATAAAGCTTCCATATTTTTTCAAAATTTTTATAAATCGTTTGATGTTTTTTAAAATTTTTCTTTGAAAATTAACTTTTCAAAGTAAAATATAATTTATAATTTCCCTATGAATTTCATTCAAATTTTTCTTGTTGCTTTGGAACTTTTAAAAATTCTTTAAAAACTTCGATTTTTTTCAAAATCTTCCAAAAATTATAGTTTCTCTCCATTTATTAATATTTTCAAATTTTCAAATAATTTGTAGTCTTTTATAAACATTTGGGTTTTCTAAATATCTTTTAAAAGGATTTTGTAAAACTACAAAATAGAATTGAAATGTCTCTAAAATGTATCTCAAAAAAATAAAAGATTACGATGTAATTCGCTTGTAGAAGGTTGTGTAAAATGAATTTCGTCTTCTACTTAGCAATTTGAAGACCTCAGTTCGAATACCAGTGAAGCTAGACAGAATGTTTTATTACTTAAAAATATAAAAATCTATATTTTTCAAGATGTGGGGTGTCACTGTATACCAATACAAGCAATTAAAAAAAATGTATGTAAAATGTAAATGTAATGTTCTGGTCTCATACTAAATAGTTACAAAATACAAAGAAATGAAATTTTTGCATAAAAAGAATACTGCAGTAATGTAAAATCCAATTTTTTGTTTAAAGAAACAAATTTTTTAATTTAATTAATACCGCATGCAGAGCGAAAAAATTAACATCAATTATAACTGCTTATAAGTATCTGATCAACACCTTAACATGCAAAACAAATAATTTTTTTATTTAGCGTCATTTTAGAGTGCAGTCGACGTTTCTCCAGAAAAAGAAGACAAGAAACACGTTTCTAGCTGTTTTTCAAGGGAAACAGGATTCTTAGGGACAAGTACAACGCTCAATGTAGGTTTTCTATCAAGAATCCTTATCTCTATTCCGGTTCTTCCGCAAAGCTATCGAGCTGATGGCAGCTAGCACCTCAAAACACACTAGGAAGCGCGAAGTAAATCATTTTACGAGCGCATAGTGTCATTCAGGGAATTTCATAAAACGGTACTAGTACTTAGGCTAGGGACAGTATATACTGGCACATAGGTACCTACTAAGGTCCTATAGGAGTAAAGACTATACATATAAAATGGAGATAAGTCTAGTTGATTCTAGCCAGCTTAGTAGCCACTATCTACCAAGAAGGTGGATAATGTGGTGACCGACGAGGAATATGCGGAAGCAAGGACACACCCAAGGAACGCATTGAATCTTTAAACACGGTTCACACGCCCTCGCTATTCACGAGTCGTTTCTGTTTGCGTACAAACACTAGAATAGTTAGAGCGGTTTCCCTTCACGTAGCCAAACTGCTGTCGCCGAACCTGGACAGCGGGAGTCCTTTGTACCTAATGAGGACTATAA
>NC_046663.1:83944091-83962851 GCF_010883055.1 Belonocnema kinseyi
AAATTTTTAACTTAGAACTTGGTAAAATAAAAACATATTATTCGAGATCTACAAGTTATGACAATTCCAATGATATTTTATTGCTTCAAAAAGTTTAAAATTAAGGAATAAGTGTTCAATTTAAATTTAAAAACGACAATCTCAATGTTTGCTCATTTTAACTTCCACAATAATAAATTATAAATATTTGTGAACTCTACTATGATAAATATTACGCAATCCTTTTATGAAAGTTAATGAAAAATACGTTTTACCCTATAAAATGCAGAATAAAAAAGTTTTTCATATAAGCATACAATTTAAATTAATAATTATTTTCCGAAATTGCGATTTTAGTTCATCAAATTCACCACTTTAAGTGCTGTAAAATATACGTTAACATGTGCACCTGCGTCTTCAAATTTCTTCGATTCAGATAGATAATTATTACTTTCAATCGAGAAAATTATCGTTTTTTGATTCGGATCATTCATAAGAACAAATTCGTCATAAAACATAGTGCTTGCATTACATTCATCCAAATTCTTACAGAGTGCTACATTGAACACTTTTTATATTTCAAATTTTAATTAGCATTATATACAAAGGGCTCCCGCTGGCCGGAGTGGGCGACAGGAATTTGGCTGCGCGAGGAGAAGCCGCGTAATAAGGGAACTGCACTCAAGTAACTAAAACGAAAATTTCAGCTGCCCCAAAATTACATTTGGAAACTTTGTTTCGTTTTGAAAAGTAAGACTCTAAACTTCTTAGTCAACTTGAAAGTATTCAGGACCACATATATAATAATAAAGCTATTTAAAAAAAACTTACCAGGCAACGTAAGGCCACAGTTGAGAACTTGTTCAGATATATCGTGAATAGTTTTAGGTTGTACAACTTCTTCTATCCTCTTTTTGGTGCCTAAAACAAAAATTTAGAGAATATATCTCTCAAATATTATAGAACTTTAATAATTATATCATTAAAATGTACCAAATCATTGTAACTTAAGTTTATCTGCGCAAATTAAGATGGGTAATCAATCAAATGACATTTCAATGCATGAGACGGTTTTTTCCTTCGGTAGTTTAAAAGTAATCGGATCTGTCTTGTGTGCAAGGGTTCGACTACTGAACAGCTGAATAAATCGTAGGCTGATTACATCACCCAAAGTCTGGTATCGAATAAACGGATTGACAGTGTTGGGAATATTGTACCTTCAAGCAACTGAATTTGCCTGATGTATTATTTTAATCTAATGGATGTGTATACAGGAAAATTAATTTTGAAATCAGTCGAAATGAAAATATTCCCTTTAAATACTTTGATTGATATAGTGACAGGGCGATGGCACCAATAGCAGGCTTTTCATCTGTTGTAGGCTAGCCCCTCTAATTCTCGCCTCAGAATATTAAATAAAAAAACAAATATTAATCTCCTTGACCTATTATAGATTTCTTTTATAGTTTTAAAATCGAATAAACTTCAACTGAAATCCCTTGATACACTTGGAAATCTCTAGAAATCATTTCAAATCCTTGAAAATAAAATAAATAAAATGTATTCCATAAAGATCTCTAGAATTCCCTTGAAATAAAAATGGCAATTTCTTGAAATATTTGGAAGCCTTACAAAATTCTTTGACCTTCCTTGAAATTCTTGAAATTTCTTGACGTGAAATTTATTTTATGCCCTAAAGTTCTCTACAAATATATAGTATTCACTTACATTCCCATTGAATGCCCCATTAATATCTTTGTAAATCACAAAAGTCCATTAAAATAAGTAGATATTTTTTAAATTTATTCAATATTAAACTAAACTTATTCATCCGAATAGTCTCAAAACGCCGATTAAGTACACGGAGAAACTCTTGATCGTAAAATTTGGCATTATAATATTGATATTTACAAAAGTTCGATGGCAATCTAGGATATAGCCGAGAAAAGAGTATTATTGCCGCAGCCATACAAAGAAATACATTTTCCATTTAATTCATAATTATACTACATACCTAATAATTGCCATTTATAGTTAAAAAACATTCATATTTTTGATTGCAGATTGAAGTTGAAAAAAGTGATATTCACAAATTAAATGATAAAACCTTAGTTGCAATAACTAGCATTAAAAATAACATAAGTTGCAAAACAGGTAAGAAAAATGACCATTTTCAATGGGAAAGTGCAGTGAATGAAAAAACAATTGAACGTAGTGCTTCGCGATTCAGTACCAAATGACGTTATTACACGCGCCGAAGTTCATGAGGACGATAAAATTCCTAAAACTTATCATTTGTTTTATCACAGGGAAATATCTCCGATCTGCTGCCCCTGAGACCCGTGTTCTATTCCCGCCAGGGCTGATATCTTCTAACAAGGTTTTTTCTCTTTCAGCTTAGAATAAAATATAAATATCTAATTGTATGTTTAATGTATAAAATGTATAGTGCGTGACGTGAATGCGAATTTATTTTTATTTTGCTCTTTCGACCATGGAAGTTTTTCCTATTTGCTATGGGAAAAATTAGAAACGCGTAGAATGAACATAGACAGAATGGTTTTACTATTGTGTTTTTTAAACTTCATCGTCTGTATTAGGGATTATAGTAAGTGTCTTTTGGTATAAGTGCAATTATTTAATCATTTATTTTATATTTAATAGACATAATAACTTCAGACTTTAATATTCACAATGGTAATTCTTGCAATAATGACTCTATATCCTGGCTTGCTATTGTCGTATTGTAAAAATGAATATTATACAATCAAATTTGATAACTAAAATTTTCTCCGTGTACCTAAAAATCTTTGAAAATCTTTAAAATCTTTGTAGATTCAATAAAATACGACAAATATTTGAAAGCGTTTAATAAATAACTTAACATCCATTGTTTATTTGATTTCCTTTATTTTCAAAATTCTCGAGAAAACCCTTAAATTAATTCTTGGAAATTCTACCAAATTCTTAGAAATCACTTGAAATTTTCAAAATCTCCTGAAATTCTGTAAAATACTTTCAAATAGCGAAAGATCTTTTAAAATACTGTAATTCCTTAGAAATAACTGGAGCTCCTATAAACAACCTTAAATCTTGTGTTATACTTCGAATCCTTTAAAATATTTGAAAACCCTATAAAATTCCTTGAAATTTTTTCAATCTCTAAAAATTCTTTGAATCTTTTAAAATAATTAAAATCCTTTGAAATTTGTTACGTTTCTTTACATACCTTGAAGTGTTTGAATTTCGAAAAAACACCCCGAAATTAACATTTATTTTATTCTCTAACGTTCTTTGGAAATTTAATGAAATCTCTGTATATCCACTGAAACCTTTATATATCGTGATAATCCATTAAAGTAATAAGAAAAAATTATAAATTTCTTTAACATACATGGAATTAAACTTATTAATTAAAGTCCTTTAAAAAGGACAGTTTAAATTTCTCAAAAATACTAAATTCTTTGAAATTTTTGAAACCTCTTGAAATTATTTGGAATAAATCAAGTCAAGTGACCGCCTTTTTGAAATTTCGAATGACGCGCACACCAGTGAGCTTTGAGTGAGGTGGAAGGGACATGTATTCTCTAGTTACACTTTGGACAGATAGTTTCGGCAGAAGTTAGATATACCCATCCCCCTTATGCCACACAGTACAGTTCCAAACTTGGGGACGCAGGATCGGGCGGTCTAGTCACAGTCGCGCGACAGTTCTAAGTTACGAGTGTAAGTTGTGTGCTCTCCTCAAGTGTCGATTATACTTGTATATAATTTGGTTTTATTCTAGTTTCACTGAGAAAAATTATATTCTTGCCGGAGAAAAGTTGAAGCAAAATTATTCTTCAAGCTAAAACCTATATTATGTTGATGACTAAGTAAATGTTGTTTAAATAAAGAATTTTGTTCGAAAAAATGTTTACCCAGTTGTTTATCAGAGTCCCTCTGCTTTGATGGCGATGAACCATTTACAAAAAGTTAAGAAAACAGCATGATAATCATAGATAATATGGGCGGTTAACTGACAGCCCACACGAGCGCATGAAGGTTAAAATACAATTTATTTTATTCCTAAAGTTCTTTAGAAATTTGTTGAAATCTTTGGAAATCGTAACGTTCGATTAAAATAAAGATAAATCTTTCGAAATCCTTTCAATAAATATAAAGCCAAGCTTATTTATCAAAGTTCTCTGAAAAGGACCACTTGAATCCTTATTATTATAACACCATTAAGCCATTTCCCTTTCGGGGTAGGCGTGACTCACTCAGTAGGGGAAAGGAGTAGTGTGTGGAAGGGATAGAGATTTTTCAGATTGATCCAAAATTCTCGTGCTATTTAAGTAAATAACACGTTCGTTCCGCAATACTTTTCCGACCCAGATTGCTGATCAATCTCTCTAGCAATCACCCCAAGCGAAGAACCTCACGAAGTCGTTATGTAAGGTTCCCCACTTGGGTCTATTAATAACCAAGGTCTTTGTTTCAGGCGTCATTCACTCTACTGACACTCTTTTTATTAACTATTTGCCGCCATACTTTCCTGTCCTGACATACCTCTCTAGCTTCTTTTATGTCCATGCATTTTTTCATGCAGGCTCTCGTGTTTCTGTGACTTCTTATGTCTCTTCTAACTAGTGTCTCATTCACACATTCTAACCATTCTTTCAACGGTCTACCTCTGGGCACGCTGCCATTTACTTTACCTTGATACACTTGTTTCGTTAGTCGTTCATTTGGCATTCTCTCAACATGTCCGAACCATCTTAACTGATTTCTTTCCCATGTGTCTACTAGCGTCTTTTCTGCACCACATTCTTTTAGAATTATCTCGTTACTTACTTTGTCCATCAGAGTTTTCCCGCATATTATGCGCATGAATCTCATGTCAATTGCGTTAATTTTGCTCTTATCTTTTGCTTGATAAGTCCATGTCTCGCTACCGCATAGTACAGTCGGTACAAATATAGAATTATGTATTGCCATTTTAGCTTTATTTGATATATTTTTACTTCTGATAAGGGGACCTGCTCTACCAATAACCTTCTTACCTTCATGTATTCGTCTATCTAATTCCTCATCTACCTTCCCGTCCCTAGTAAATAAGCTACCAAGGTATACGAACTTATCAACTTGTTCAATTCTCTCATCATTTAATAAAATATTGCATAGCGTTTTCTCACTCTTTCCTTCGAACGCCATAGTTTTCGTTTTATTTGCGTTAATTTTGAGGCCCATGCTCTTCATGCTTGCCTCTAATTTATTCAACATTCTTTGTAAGTCTTCGATAGACTCTGCCATAACAACCTTATCATCTGCGAACGCTAACCCACGTACCCTTACTGTTTCGAGATCCACACCCTCTTCGTCGAAGAGAGCCATTCTTAAACACTTGTCCATAAATAATATAAATAACCATGAAGACATAACGCATCCTTGTCTAACTCCTTGAATAATATCGAAACAGTCACTCAGCTTCCCATTCACTCTTACACTCGCTTTGCTACCTGTATATATTGTTTTTATAACTTGTAGGATCCATCAATTGACTCCATACTCTTTCAGGACTTCCCAAAGTTTACTTCTAACTACCTTGTCAAAAGCTTTTTCTAGGTCAACAAATGCACAGAAAACTGTGTTTTCCGAGTAGTAGGTAAGAATCCTTAGATATCTTTTAAATCCTGAGAGATTCAATAAAATACTTTAGATCTTCTGGAATTTCTTGAAATTCCTTAAAATCCCTTGAAATCTTTGGAATCAGTAAAAATTCCTTAAAACTTTATTTTTTTCAATTTAATTTCCAATGTTCTCTACAAATTCCTTAAAGTACTTCGAAATCCAATAAAATTCTTTGAAATACTTTGATGTTTTTCAAATATCATCAAATTCTTTTTAATTTCTTAAAGTATCTTAAAATAAGGTGATATAAAATTGCTTAAATTTTGTAAAATTCTTTGAACTCCTTGGAAATGGTAAAAAATTATGTGAGATTCCTTAAAATTTTTTGAATCTCTTGAAATTCTTCGTAATCTCTTAAAATTATGAAAATTCCACAAAGCCTTTGAAATAAATAAAAAAACGTATAAAGTCCCATAAATATTGTGAAATTCTTTGAAATCGGTTAAAATACACTTAACTCCCGATATAAGACCGGATTCGGGCATGGCTTGTCTTGGCCTTGATACTAAATGAGGGGAATACAAATGTAAATAGACAGGGTCACATGCATCATTTCTGTTTGATTTGGACGCATGGCGCACCATGATGCCACTAACGCGCTGAGAGTGCTGCCCTTGAGCTGTTTGCCACGCTTGACTGAGCACATCCTCCCTTTCTGCCACGTGGCTCATCTCATCACAAAACTGCGGAGGTTATCAGTTCTAGATCTATCATAAATAGGGGGTCTTATATCGGTAGTTTAGTGTAGCTTAAAATCTTAAAAATTCTCCCAATCCTTTGAAAACTCAGAAATTATATAGAATCCCTTAAACCTGGTGAAATTCTTTGAAATACTTAAACATATTCAAAAAAAGAAGTAAACCCTACTATAATAATAAACTTAAGTGGCCCACTCCTAATGTATTTACCCTAGTAGGTCAAAATAACAGAAGCCAATACAAATAAAAAGTTCATCGACAGCATCTGGAGTGTTCTTTGCGTACATGTGAGCCTAGGCAAATAAATAACAAGAAAGCGGAATAAGTAAAGATAATTATATTCTTGAAAGGCATGCAAATTGCAAATGCACTTTGTGCGTAGTGTAATAGTCTCAAAGCATTCTTCCGGCGATAAGTTCAGAAGTCCTGATCGTCTCGAGATTCGAGCCACGAGGACTGACCTAAGGACCGATAGGGTCTCTAAATTCACCTTCTGACCCTTACACCTTCTTCTCACCTTCTCGGGGCAACGATCAGCGCTAAAGAAGCTGCTGCGCGCTAAAATGTTTTCTGTTGAAATTTGCATATTAGGCTTTCGTCGTGTTTAAGTCAAACTTTTAAACGAGCTTTTAAGCTGCAAGCTTCTTCGATCATTTCTTAGAATCCCTTCGACGGTTCTGTTGTCATGTAAATCAAGAGAAAAATATAAATGGAGCGAGGGAGGTTGAGAGAAAGAGGGGAACTGAAGCGGCATTTTTGGTATTTGAATTTTTTCACATTCATTCGAACCACATCTCTTTATTTCAGGATGCTTTTACTGCTAAACAATAGAGAGAGTTGGGACGAGAAAATATGTAGATTTAAAAATTATTTTTGAAAAATACAATTTTTCCTTCGTACAATTTTTCCCTGTAGAAAAAGTTTAATAAAAATTTTTCACTCTTCCTAACCATTAACATCCAAAAAGAACCATTTTAGTCTTTGAACTTGTTTAACAATAGAATCTTTTATACTCGGACTAAAACAATTTCAAACTAAAGTTAACAAATTAAAAATTTATTTACTTATTTTAATAAAAAAATATTTATTAACAATCCAAAAGAACGAATTTTCAACAAAACAGTTGAATTTTCGACCAAAAAAGTTGATGAATTTTTAATAAAATAGTTGAATTATCACGAAAGTGAATAAACTTTCAAGGAAATGGTCGAATTTTCTAACAATAAAGACTAAACTTTAACCAAAAACCGCAGAATTTTCAACAAAAAGCTAAATTTTCAATACAAAATGGAATAATTAATTAATAACATTGTTAATTTAAAAAATTAATTTTTACGAAAAAAATTTTTTTCAGAAAATAGTAAAATTTTCAAACAAAGAAGTAGTTTTTAGCCAAGAATAAACATTTTTAACTAAGCCGTTGAATTTTTAACAAAAAAGGGCATTTTGAACAAAGTATAGTTAAACTTTCAACCTAAAAGTTAAATTGTCGAACCAATACAGATTTTCAGTTTTGAAATAATAAAAAGTCCATCTAAACTGTAGAAATTTCAAGCAAAAGACGAATTTCCCGTAAGGCAGTTAAATTTTCAAATCGCAAATATGAATTTTCAACACAAAAGTTAATTTTTAACTAAGCAGTTGCATTTTTAACAAAAAAAAAGAAATTTTCATGAAGGAAGCATTAATTTTTTAACAAAAATATACATGTTACACTAAGAACAGATTGATTTTCAATCAAAAATGGAACATTTATATCTTTAGATAAAATATCAAATTAAAAAAAAAAAGATTTTTTAGTAAAATTGTTAAATTTTTAAACAAGGAGATAACCCTTCAATCCAAATAATAAAATTGTAACCAAGTGGATCAACTTTGACCTAAGTAGCTGGATTTAAAATTTGTTAAAATTTTTATCCAAAATTGAGTTATAATATTTTCAGTTACAAAAAATTAATTTTTAACAAACAAAAAAAGTTTTCCACAAAGTAGTTGGGCTTTCAACCAACGAGATTAATTTTCAACTAGAATGATAAATCTTGAAGTGGAATATTTAAATTTTTAGTAAAAAAATTAATTTTCAACCAAAAAAAGACCATACAATAGAGACGAATTTTCAACCGACAAAAATTTAAATTGCAAAATAAAAAATTGAATTATATTTTTGAACCGAAAAGACGATTTTTATTTTTGAATAGTAGTTGGATTTTCAACAACACAGATTTCATTTGAATTTCTAATAAAAAAGTTATTTTTCCACCAAAATAGTTGAGTTTGCAATTCAATAATAAAGTTTTTAACTAAAAATGTTGTCGTCAGGAGAAAGAAATTTTGAAAAAGAAATAGAAATACAAGGAAAATCAGTTATTAAGTATACCATATTATCTCAGGATGGCCAAAGACTTTATTTTCAAAATTCCGTAACTTTCCTACATCCCACTTTCCATTTGCGACTTTGCTCTTCCCACTTTTCACTTTTCACCTGTCATGATTTTTCGTAATCAGTGACGTTTCAAAAGTCAACGCTGACATATGGCGTGATTTTTTAAAACATTATGCAGGTGAAAAGTGGGAAGTGGAATGTGGGATGTAGGATGTGGGATGTGGGAAAGTTACGTAATCGTCTCCTAGCCATTAGTAATCCAAGAGCAGAATTTTAATCTTGTATCATTTTTATCATAGAATCTGTTATAAGCGGAATAAAACACTTTCAAATTGAAATTTAACATTTTCAAATTTATTATCTTTAATAATTATTTAAAGAGCCTAATTTCCCCTCACGAATTATATTCCTTCATTTTCCCCTGATTTCTAGGTTTTTTTCTTACTTACGGCTGCCCTGGGCCTGGTAATAAAAATTCATGAAATGCAATTGAATACAAATAATTTGATTGTCTGACAAATTCAGACGTCGTCACTTGAAAAAGTTGAATGAATGCTAAGACTTAATTAAGTAAAAACTTAAGTACAGTGAACTTGACAAGGAGTCATCTCGGTTTATTATCGAGGTTAATGTCATCTCGAATTTGGCTCATGGCGCAGTGTAAAAAGTGATCCTTAAGAACTTCGAACAGCAATTTTCACGTAAAAGAAAGCCACGAAAATGTTGAGATCGGAATGTGTACTTTCTTTATTTGGAAGGTTCGCAGAGGCAAAACTGGCAGTGGGTAATTTAATTCTCTTAAAATTTTTACGAACTTTTTCGGTAGGTAATGGGCAATAACATTGGCTTCTGCCCACTTGCCATCAAAAGTACAAGGTATTTGCGCTCAGGCTCAGGTGTATATGGACGTGCTCTCACTTTAAATGGACACGTTATTCTTATCTGTAACGAGTTCCCCATACTAATTCTACAAGTTTTGTTTAATTTCAAAATATTTTTTTAACATTACTTAGAAATTAATAATATTCCAGAGGCCGTTAACATTCTCCGCTAGGACAGCTGGAATTGTTTGCACTTTAAATTCAAATTCATCAAAATTTGAATAATTGAATAAGTGAATCATGCTTTAAATAAAAAAGAAGTAATTTCTACTTTAAAAACAGAGAGTTTTAATAGATGAACCAGTAAATATTGCTAAATGAATCAAAGAAACACTTAAAATGACTTATGTTCAGTTAATAAAAGTTACTGATTTGATTGTTTTAATAGAATAGCACAAATATTTATAAATTAAAATTCTTCATTAGATTCCTACATTTAAAAAAATGATTAAAATTAATTATAAGTGACAGGTTGACATATTGAAAGGTACGAATTAGAGCAATCAAAATGACTGATTTAATTAGCACACGTTACTGGCTATATCATTTAAAATGAATGATTTAATTAGCGAAAGTTACTTATGTCACTTCAAATGATAGATTTAATAAACGGCAGGTTCACTGTTAATCATTGAATGTTTCTGATTTGGTCTTTTTTTTATTGAACATTAATTATGTTAACTGAAAATTGTAATTTTTTAGTCAAAAATACAACAATTTTTTTGAAGATTCGTCTTTTTTGTTGAGTTTCACTGGTTTTTTTCAAATATAAAATTGAAATCGTTTGTTGAAATATCAACTGTTTTTTAATTAAAATTAAAAGGTTTTTGTTTGAAATATCGTCTACATATTACATTTTTTCTTTGGAATTAATATTTTTGGTAGAAAAGTGAACTGTATTGTTGAAAAATGTTTCGTTTATAGTTGAAAATTATTGTCTTAACTGTAAGCTTAACTATTTCATTTTTGGTTGAAAGTTTATATTTTTTGGTTGAAAATTCAACTACAGTGAAACTCTTCAATAATCAATATTTACGTTTTCCAGTTGAAAATTTAACACATTGAATCATTTAAAATTACTAGTTTCGTCAGTGAGTAAAATTGGCTGATTTAGAAAGAGATTTTTGAATAGGGTGGGTCAAAAAACAAAAATGTTAGAACTAGTGATTTGGGACCTCCATGAAGTGGACTGAATGTGGAATCGACCGATTTAAATCTAAGTAACGTGTATCTGTGTCTAAAAGTCTTTTAATTTTTGCCAGATTCGAAAATAGTATTCTGCACGAGATAATTATGATTTAATGTACCCCAGTAATTAAATTTTATTTACGTCGCCTACGAAAAGATAAAAAATGGAAGTTTTTAATTGCGGTTTAAAATTGGTTGTTTAAAATTTCGCAGTGTACCATTTTTCACCACAGCTATAAATAAATTTGATATATATCAACAAAGTCATTAAATTTGAAAACCACTTAATTTTGAATAAGCGGAATTTGTTGCAAATTAATAGTTTAGGAAGGTATTTATTTGCCTACAAGTGATATTTTTCTAAATGTACAAAACGCCGACTCTCTGAGTGAATATTGGTATCTAAATAAGAGATCTTTTCTCACTAATGATATATTCACAGCAATTATCACATTAATCTTACGATACGCATCGATTTCCTTATTGAATTATTATTCTCACTAAACGATAGATTTACGATACAAATTACCTAAAGCTTATTATCAGGTCATTACATACAGAAACAGCTTACTATTAACCAGTTTTACTTTCCGTTTCTACGATCTTCACCTTCAAATCTGCGTTTTAATGTCAAAGGTAACTTTAATCTAATTGAAAATCATGCAATTTTCTTAATTGAAAATTAATAAAAAGGTAAAAGCACTTCTTTAGCCATATCATTGCATTCCATCTTACTTCTGATTGGAATAACAAATTATAAAGTTTATCCTTCTTTGAACATAAATTATAATTAAATCGATAAAATTATCGTCTCATTCGGCGAATTTAGATCACTCACTTTTACGATTCTGCAGTTCTTAATAATTAGAAGCAACAAGCTGATGGATGGTTTCCTCGTAACCGTAACTCCCGATTGATAAGAATGTTAATCGTATTTTTTTTACCACGCTTGCTTTGTCCTCCTTTGTTATAAATTATAATTTGTGCACTCTGCTCTCGAAGTTGTCTGTATGTCACAAAGTACAGAAACCGGAGATTCTCCCACTATATACATACAATATGCATAGCTTTATGCATAATTGAGAACGATGCATTAGTTCGTCACAGTCTTTCGTAATACTCCCAACCGAAGTCAGCAAAAGGTCATTAACTCCTAACTAATTGACTCCACGTGCAATAAATCCTAGGTTCGCGGGGGTTCCTGAAATCACCATATTTACGTATTTCTCTCCCAGAAAAAAATTTGGTTGAATCAATAAAATTGAGGTTAATTCAACCTTATAATTTAGTTATTACATAGACAACAAAATATTTGGTTGACCCAAGATAATTTTTTGGTTAGTAAAATTCAGTTGATTATACCATGTATTTTCGTTCATTCAAGCAATTATTTTGGGTAATCCAAGACAATATTTTAGTGAAATCTAGTATTTCGGACATATGGAGTAAATTAGACACCCCTAAATTGACATGATAAATTACTCAAAACTGTTCCCAGAATCTAGAATCAATTCAAGCCTTGACTAATTCAAGATTCTGGTTAAAACCACCCACGTTAAGTAATTTTAACTATGATTTTATGTCCGAATTTATCCCACATGTCCGAGATTTTGTTTTGTTTAATCAATGAAATATTATCTAAAGTCAACAGAACTATTCAACCACAGACTTTTACTGATAAAAGCAAAAAATATTTTTAAACTGAACAAAAATTTTATTGATATAACCAAAATGTTTCCTGAAATCAAGAAAAACTGGTCAACAAAATAATTTTCCTATATGAAGACAATTTTTTCTGGGTGCAGGGACCTCACTTTGAGAATACAATTCTTTGAACCAAAAGAACTGTTTTCTTGGATGTATATGAAAATTTCCAAAAACGAAACAAATTTTTGTTGATGCAACAAAATATATGATTGATCCAGCCAAACTTTGTTGTTGATTCGACCCAATACTCCATCTACTAAAATATTTGGTAAAAATAAACTAAGAATATAGATGGGTCAACCAAATACTTTTTGTTCATATAATAACCATATTCTATAGTTGAGCCAAAAGAAATCGTATTAATTCAACTAATTCGTCTTCTGAGTGCAGTCAGTCTGCTATTCTCCTTTTTTTCCGATTTTATCCATATTTTCGGAAAATCCCATCTAAGGTCAACTTTCCTACAGAAAATAATGCATCCTAGATTAAATAATCCTTAATTCACAACGCAAACATATGTGTTTTCCCTATTTCAGAACGTTGTCAATTTTTTCCGCGAAACTCACAGCCCTTAATAAGAAATTATGAGTAACTTTGAGATACTACCGTCCAAATGAAAAATCAAATTGTCAAAGATTTTCGCAAAAAAAAGTAAAAAAAAATTCTAACATGATTGATTCAACAGTATAGCGAAAGAGACAAAAATATAAATCTGACACAAATGAGGTACTTTTGTTCTTATGACATTTTATTTATAAATGGTATTTTATTTTCCTATCTAAAAAAAATGATTTGGTATATCTCAAAAATCACGCAATCATTGTTGTTAAAAACCTGATTGACTTCCCGTTACTACTGTAGTTGTTTTATATCAAGACTAGCAGTCTTGCGCGCGCCTATTTATCTTTTTATGAAAAAGAACAAATGATAAACCTATCTTTTCTATGATATACATATTTAACGAATGTTACGAAATATTAGTATAAAATAATAGCAGACACCAAGGGACGAGTTCTGTATTTGAAACTGTAATTACTCTTTTATAATAGGATTTCAACCAATTTTTTATTTTTTGGTAGAAAATGAAATCAAAGTATTTTATTCTAAATGAGCATTTTTTATTAAAAATTCATTTACACCTAATATTGATGAATAGCATGTATTACAATTTTGTAACTCACGTTGAAGAAAATCATATTCTTTAAATAATGAACTTTGCATTTTTACACCATAATTTTTATAAATAAATTTAGCAAAATTTTTGAATGCGCATTATAATAATCAATGACCTTATAGGTAGGAAAACACATGTAATAAGCTTATTGCTACTGTGTAAACTCTCCCCTGAAAATCTTGGTCAAGTCTCCCCAATATTAGTTCATGCGTTCAATGTCATGCAAACTTTAGTAATAACTGTTTCATTATTCCGATAACTGTTTTACAGAAAAATAGTCAAAAGTTTAAGAATTGGAACAAATTTTTTTATTTCCTAACTGACAATTCTTTATTTGTTGAAAATTCGTCTTTCTAGTTGAAAAATTCATCATTTTAGTTAAAAATTCATCTCTTTGGTTAAAAAATTTACTATTTTTTTGAAAATTCCTTTTTGTTTGGAAATTCAACTATGACATTTTCGGTAAAAAATTGATTTTTTTAATTAAAGTGTGATCTTTTTCAATTAAAAATATAACTAATTGTTGAAACATTCAGGGATTTTGTTAAAAATTCGTCTTTTTAGTAGAAAATTAATCTTCTTGTTTGAACATTCATCTTGCTGATTTAGGATTCAACCATTTTCATGACAATTCTTTTTTTTTCAAAATTAATTTATTGAAGCGAAAATTTAACTTTCTATAACTTTCTATTTTTTCAAATTAATTTCTATAATGGTAAAATCTACTTATATTCCTTTTGGTTAAAAAATGATATTTTTTAGATAAAAATCATACATTTGTTTGAAACTTTCTACATTTTGTAGAAAATTCGAAATTTTTGGTAGAAACGTAACATTCTTGATTGAAAATTTAATATTTTTCACTAAGTATTCAGTTATTAAAAAAAATTCCTTTTCAGTTTGTCAAAAACCAATTTCTTTAAAAGAAATTTCGATGCTACTATTTTTGGTTGAAATTTTATATTTTAAATTTAAAATTGACCTTTTTTATTTAATAATTCAATTTTTTAATTTTTCTGTTTTGGTAGAAAATTAATCCTTTTGCTTTAAAATCGATCTTTTTTCGTTAAAGATTGAACTATTGTTGTTAAAAATGTAATTTTTTAAAACCGTCTTTTTAAGGTAGGAAATTAATCTTCGCGGTTGAAAATTCATCTTCTTCATTTCAGGGTTCAATTATTTTTTTGAAAATTCATTCATAGCTATCTAAAATTCATCCTTTTGATTGAGAGTCCAACTATTTTGTTGAAAGTTCATTTATAGTTAGTCAAAAATTAATTTATGTAAGATAAAATTGGATTACACTATTTTTGGTAGAGAATTGATATTTGAAGTTAAAGGTTGTTCGTTTGTAATTGAAAATTCAACCATTTGTTTGAAAATGCACATAATTCGACGAAAATTCTTTATTTTTGTAAGAAATTAGTCTTCTTGTTTGAAAATTCACCTTCTTGATAAAGAACAAAACTATTAAATTAAACATTAAATTATTTGTTTCAAACATCGTCTTTTTTTATATAAAATTAATCTTCTTGGTTGAAAATACATCTGTTTGCTTAAAAGTTCAACTGTGTATCAGGAAATGCATCTATTTTAGTAAAATTTTAAATAATTTGTGGAAATTCAATTTTTTGTTGTTAAATATTAATTCTTTTAACTAAAAAGGAATTATCCTATTTCTGGCTTTATATATTTATATTTTTAATTAAAAATTTATCTTTTTTAGTTGAAAACTCCACTATTTGTTTGAAAACTCTTCTTTTTGATAAGGTTTCAACTATTTCGTTGAAAATTGATTAAAAATTCAACTGGACAATTTCAGGGTGAAAAATTATATTTTTAATTAAAAATTAATTTTTTCATTTGAAAATGCGTCTTTTTGGTAGAAAATTATTTTTCTTTGTTAAAATCTTATCTTGTTTATTGAGGATTCAACTATTTTCTTGATTTTTGTTTGTTAAAAATTAATATCTTTAAGGAAAATTTTCATGATATCATTGTTGGTTAAAAACTAATAGTTTTTTGTAGAGAATTAATGTTATGGGTAAAAAATTAATCTGTTTTTTATTATTCTTAACAGATTTAAGCCTGATTTTAAGTGAATTCTATTTTACTTTAAATACTCTTTATTAATATTGTTCTTGCATTAAAAATTAATTTAGTTGAAATTTCTATTATTTGTAAAAAAATTTTTTTTAATGGAAAACTAATCTTTGTGATTGAGAATTCACCTTTTTTGTTAAAACTCTCACAATTTAGTGTCAAGTTTATCTGTTTTAATTAAAATTTGAAATAATATGTAGAAAATTTCATTTTTTGGATTCAATATTAACTTTTATAAACTAAAAACTGAATTATTCCATTTTTTTAACATTTTTTTTTATTGAAACTTTATCTTTTTAGTTAAAAGTTATTTTATGGGTGAAAAATTAATCTGTTTTTTATTATTTTTAACAGAGATGTGCAAATTCGTTTTTTTTTCTTAGATCGAAAAAAAAGTCTTACATAATTTATTATAAAACAATTTTAATCGCTGAGAGATTTCGCTAAATAATGTGTAGAACCTGCCTGATTATAAGTGAATTCTATTTGTTGAAAATTTGTGTTTTTTTTTTGTTAGAAATATAAAACTTCTCCCTTAAAAATTAATTTTTTTGGTTGAGTATACAACAATTTTGTTGTAAGTTACTTTTCAGTTGGTCAAAAACTAATTTCTTGCCGACCATTGGGTGATAATGAAAGTGCCCGTACATTCCTATCGTATGTATCTGTTGCTGGAGGTTTTCAAAATTGTGTTTTTATAAAATAAATATTGAGTATTTGGCAAAATTGTCGGCAGATATGAAGATCCGATACATCCATAAAACTGAACATAATTCATTCAATCCCAGATTTCTTAAACCATATATTATTTAAAAGCATATAAAACATTGCAAGCCTAGATATTTTATGCAGCTGTTTTGTGGTGAACATGAAGTGCAAGGAGTTTAATGGTACCTTTTCTGATATTGAGTAAAGTTAGTGTGATATTGAGTAACGTTAGTGTAACATTGGTTTATTTTTAGTTATAAGTTAATGTTTTAGTTATTATTTGTATTCAATATAAACATTAACATTAAGTAATATTCCTGTGAAGCATGGAATTTGTTATAAAATTTCATTACTGATATAAAATGCGGTAGCAACTTATTAAGATTTTGAGGTAAATATTACGTTTTGCAATTCAAGAGCGAACTGCTCGGTTATTTTAAACCAAAATTATTTCTTTTTCAACGAAGATTTAACATTTGTAGTAATATTTTGTTGTGTTATGTTAGTTATGTTATTTTAGCTACAAGTAATCGTATATCTTCAGATTACCTCTTAGAATCACTAAATTCACAATTTTTGAACGAATTTTGTTTATGTTGACATTTTATACAAGAAAACCGTTACATATAACAATATTAAGCAATTTACAATACTGGTTATTTTATAATTTTATAATTTACAAAACCGGTTATTTTCAATCAAAAAGAGTTGACTTCAAAAAATAAACTCGCAATCAAAATATACTTGACAGGCATTATTTTTATTTCCGAATTTTTCAACTTGAAAAACCATTTCGCGTATTGCACGTATTTGCACCTGATACATGACCCTTAATTCAAAATTGAAACAATCAAAACGCAGTATATAGTATAGTATATTTCTCGAGAGTATAGACAGTATATTAAAAGCTGACTGATAAATACCTTTTATAACTTCACAATGAATTTATTATCTATCATTATGTAATATTGTTATTCATACATAATTTAAGAACAACTCAAGTAATTAGAATAAAAATTAGTATTAAATTAAAAAATGTAGATAAGTTTTTTCTTTCGGAAAGTTGAACCGAACTGGGTAAGAATCAGGACGAAGAACCGTTTGTAGAGATGGATTCGGTTTTTCGTTACGAATGTAACAATATAAAAAAATAATTTTTCATTAAAAAATGTATAGAGCCTTTATTGAAGAGTGCGGTAGTATATACCTTTAGTATACAAGGCCAAAAAAAAGTGTTGGTAACAAGTTGCCAGTCAAGGTCCGTGTGATATACGAGGTGCTTCTTCACTTGTTCGTTTTCATTTCTTCACCTTTATAACCCACAGAGCTTCTCGCCGAAAAAAAAAACGGTTTCGAGGTTTCACGAGTGCATGGGTTTTCAGGCACTCGTAAAACAATTTTCAATTACGGACGCCCACGAGTTTTTGCAAATGGCAACCGAGGTGGCATTAACGTTTCATTTTAACAAGAAATCGCTTGTCCGTTATTGCGTAACTGCGTTGATGCTCGTAAAAGCAACAAACCCACCATTCATAAATTCTGTGCACTTGCCATGGTCAGGCGCAGAAAATTTTATTTTTTATAGTATTAGTGTTATTTATTTTATTAACCAGCATAAACGCTAATAAATACAGCCAGATAATACCACGGCCCCAATCCGAGTTTGCACGTGCCAAGTGCTACTTAACTTCGGTGATCGAAAGAAAAACCTTACGAACCAAAGAATTAGTAAAAACTGGCTGATTCTAAGTAAATTTTGACTGATACTTTTTTTATAATCTTCTAGCTTTTCTTCACACTCTTTCCTTTTCCATCTAACTCACTCTCTTTTTTTGTCTCAATATCTATTATATCAATTAGTATTGGGCAGCAACTCGTTACTGAAAAAGTTACGTTCTTTGTAATTTTGTAGGAACTTAGTTTCAGTTTAACATAGAAAGCGCTTGTGATGAAACAATTTTGAGGATTAAGGTGGCTTGGGCGTTTGGTGCCGTACAATGTGGGGGGCACTGTGGGGGCTATCTATCATGCGATCAGTCTTTATTTGAATTTTATTGATATACGCATATTATAATGTCATCTTAATAAAAAAGTAGAAAACGACCAAAAAAAGCGACAGAAACATATGATATGATATGATATGATATGATATGATATGCCTCACATAGTCACAGCTATTGTGCAATATTTGCAGTTTTTCATTGAAATTTTTCACCAATGACATCGTCAACCCCCCTTTATTATGGTACTAATCGATTCCTTTTAT
>NC_046663.1:83962951-83966307 GCF_010883055.1 Belonocnema kinseyi
ATTTCTTTTTTGCAAAGTGATCTAGTATATTTTCTTTCGATAATATCAAATTTTCAGAACTGCCTGTGATTTTTTTAAAAAGCGCCCAAGCCACCTTAAAAGCCTTGGAAATTGAATAAATTGAAATACGAAGCTTTCGAAAGTAGAAAATCTGCAAACCGAAGATATTTTTACTTGCACAATTTCAAAGTGAAGATCAGTAAATTGGAAAATTTTCATTTTCATTCAAATTTGGAGATAGTGAGCCACCTAAATTTAAGAAGTTTAAAGAAGTATTTCAAAACAGGTACTAGTTCAAAATAAAATTTTCTTAAAATAAAAATAAAATATAAATATGAAACTTGTAATATTGATGATTGTATACCTCAAATTTTATCAACGGTTCAAAATGTAAAATAAGTATTTAAATTATTAGCGTTTAAAATTGATCAATTTCACAATTGTGTGCATGAATAATTTTAGATTGTTAAAATATTTGATTACAAATTGAAAGCTTACATTGTTGAAACATTGCTCATTGAAAACTTTCATAAACAAACCATTTTGAATTCAAATACTAAAAATTTTGGGACAATTCCAATATAAAATAGGTAAGCATTTTTGGCTTCCAATAAGAATTCAATTATTTCACAACTGTAAACTTATAAAACTGTAAAATTTTAATTAATCAGTTTGATGCTTCAACCGTTTAAAATGGAATAATTTTCAATTGAAACCCTTGTTAATCTGCTTGAAGCATACAGAATTGAATAATTTCAACTTTTGATAATTGAAAATGGAACAAACTTAAACCACAAGTGTTTAAAATGGCATAATTCGATATTTAAATATTAAAAAGGGTATAATTTACAATACAATGTGCTTAGCAATGAACAATTTTGAATTGAAACTGTCAAAATTGTACCAACATTTTACATTGATTAGCGTTTGAAATTGGAAATTTTCGAATTTCGTGTGCAAGGCAACTTCCAAATTTTATCATCTTTTATTTCAAATCAAAAGGCATACTATTTGAGATCGAAGGGTTTTTTAATAACATAGCGACTTCTTTGCATTTATTACAAATATTTTTAAATTTTAAGGGTAAAATGAATTTTCAAATTAAAATTATTTCTTGAAAAAAAGATCCTACTCCATCTTCACTCCATTGGGATAAATTTAAAAATGAATTTTTTTCCAATTTTATTTTGAAAACTGTGACATATTTCAATTTTTCAGATAGTACAAATTTTCTTATTTCAGATTATCCAGTTTTTACACTCTTTTTAAAACCATGAAAAAAAATAATACAGTTATTTGATTTTTGGAAATAATTGGTTTTGTAAGCCGCATCTTTTTTTTCTTGCAGTTTTTAGAAATAATTGATACTAATATAGTATAATTACCATAACATTCTCATATGTTAATTTTTTTTTGAGGGGGCGATTTTATTTAAAATCTTGCTCTTTTAGCCATTTTTAGGATTTTAAGGGGACTTCCTGTTTGTCAAGTTGTGTTCTTTCTTTGGAAACCGATGCGCCAACGAAGAATGAATAAAAAATGGTACCTTTATATACTACTTATAATTCCTGAACATTTCAACGAAAAAAGTACCTTTTTTAGACAATTTCAAATTTGACTTTTTAAAAACATCGAAATAGCTTTACCATTTTTTGTGCTTTCTTCGCTTTTCTCTTTGATTCAGAATAATCGAAAAAACCATGACAAATTGGAAAAAGAAAAACCTTTAAAACTAAAAATTAAAGAAAGGGAAAGATATTAAAAAACCATTTCCTCAACAAACAAAAGAATGCAAGTGAGAAATATTTGGTAATTGCATTCTAGTACCTATTATGCTTAAAAATTTCAAGGAACAAAAGTTTGCGATAAATTTTATTTATTAGAAGAATATAAGAAAATCCAAAATATCTCAAAAATTGGTAAAATGGTAGTTCTTTTCTGTTTATTATGTTCAAACATTTTTGTGTTTGCATGTCAAACCATTGTGTAGCCACATTTTATTTGAGCTATTCAGATTGACTTCAAAATTTCAAATATTAATGGGGCGAGGCTAAATTTAAGGTAATTTTTAGGAAACTTGAAGCCATTTCTTTGAGTAACTTAACTGTAACAAGTTACTTTTTTGCTGAGTAACACTGAGAGAGAATTATGAGTTGATGAACTAGAAAGGCTCAAAGGCAGCGGAAGTTGCGCAACAAGTCGTGAAAAAATCATATACAAATGTCTTCTCTAATTTATTTCTGGCTTTTAGGTTCTCCAACTTCAATTTAAAAGCGCTTTTAAAAAATTTCAATGGATAAAAAGCTTTACATAGATTTATTTTTATTTATTATTATTAATATATATATATATATATATATATATATCTTAGGGTGTCCGTGTGACAAATTTATATATATATATAATAACAATGATGTAATTTTAATGATCGTATTTATGTTATTTACATTAATGATAGCAATAAATAAAGGTCTCTATTATTAATGGCTTTAAAGTCTCATTATAATAGCAGTTTATTGTACTAACTTATACTTTACAGATAAAACTTGTTTATATAATTTTCGTAATTTCCTGCAACATTATTTATCTTATCTCTCTTTTCCTTTTTCAATTATTCAATGAAAAGTATTTCAGAAATCTTAATTCTATCTTGGAAACAACAATGAAGTGAAACGTTTAATAAATCATTAATAGCACTGTTGTAGTGAAATTATCGGTTGTTACTCATGTGTGATAAAGATTAACAATTTGTCGACGCCGCACATTCATTTCGATATTCCGCGAGAGCAAGTTTCAACCATATAGCGTGTTCAGAAATCATTTGTCCATTTCAGCAGGAACGCCTATCTCGATTCCGCTCCGCTTCAATAGTCCATTGTATAATACGTATCCTTTCTACCTAGATGAAGAATGAGCTGGGAGAATCGGTTTCGGAAATTTGAAAAACCTAATAGGTATAATATGGTTCGGCAGATGCAATTGTTAATTGGGCAAGCGCAGGGCTGCTGCAGACTGATGCACGGGGAAAAAGTGCTTAATTTAAGCTAAAAAGTGACTAAAAGTATCCACTTAAAAAGAGGCACGTAATGCCAATACAAATACTTGTTTACTTAAAAATTTCGATTCCATTTCAAAATTGATTTATCAGCTTTCAACTAATTCTATAAGGTTAGATGAAATTCTATTGTATTCTACTGCAATTCTATTGCATTCATTTTATTACAAGTTAAACAAACAGTTAAGACTTAACTAACATATTTACGAGGGTAGTTCAATAAGTCCTTAGAATGAAGTATAAAAACAATTTTTTTTGGGTAAATTTTTTTTTATTTTTCAACATAATCTCCTTGGAGCTC
>NC_046663.1:83966407-83974736 GCF_010883055.1 Belonocnema kinseyi
TTTTCGACAATGAAAGCCATATTTTCAACTAAAGAAATGAATTTTCAAAAAAATAAGATTCATTTTCTACCAAAATAGAAAAATATTTATAGAAAATATTTATATAAAATTTATAAAAATATCGATAAAAAAGTTAATTTTCAACCACGAAAAATTTTAATATTTTCAATAAAATGATTAAATTTCTGACAAAATGATAAAATTTTTACCGAAAAGAACATTAAATCTGGACCAAAAATAATTAACTTTTACCCCAAGAAAGTTGGATTTTCTTATTGGCCTTATATTAATTCAGATCGCATTTGAGCAACAAAAAAAAGAACAAGAGAAAGGGGGAATATCTTGAAAATAGGAGAAAGAGAGGAACTATTTGAAAAAGAGAGGAGTATGGGAAGAGTGTAAAGTCTGATATTAAATAGCATTTTCATACCACAGATTTCTAAAGATTACATACATAGATTAATTAAATTTTCTATTATTTCAGGTAAAATCAATTAAATTGATTAAAGTAATTCACAGTGACTTTTTCTTGAAAAGCGAATAAAAAGTGACTTGAGCGAGGACTTAAGTGACTGTGGCGTGATTAGAAACTATTTGCGAAACATTCGGATTGAAAATGATGACTAATGAAAGTCGTTATCTTCCAATAACAACGAGGTGAATGGATTATAAGCTTATCTGGAATCCAGAAATAGAAACTACAATATAGGTGCATCGACTTGCTATTTTCAGCCCGATTCTATCCGGGTCAAAGATTAAGTCACGCAACTAACTTCTTGACTTCTAAATTGGAGGGCTAAGTGAGAAATAAACCTGCTATAAAGTCCGCAGTGCGGACTTTGATAAAACTTTCTTGAAATCTCCTGAATATGAAATAATGCGATTTCAAATTTAAACCAATCATGTTTAAATGCTTAATTGCAGGCCTGGGACACATTCGAGAAATTCAAAACAGTGTCAATAGTAGCATAAATTTGGAAAAATAGTAGAAAATCCGCTGAAATTCCTGAGAAACTTCTCAACCTTTTTAAATCCCTTGCAATACTGCGAATCCCTTAAATCTGTCGAAACTTAATTGATTAGATGGAGTTTTTGGATATCCCTAGTAATCACACAAAAATCTAATAAAATCACCTAAAACACCTTAAAATCCCTTAAAATCTTTGAAATCCATTGAAATTCACTGAAATTTATAAAAATCCTTGAGTTCGTTCAAATCCCCTAATACTATTTTCTTTTGATTTCATATATTTTTATGAATCCCTCGAATATGGTTTACTTCCTTGAAATCTTCGTAATCTTACGAAATCATTTGAATTTCCTTCGAAAATATTAAATCTTTCGAAATTTCTTATAATCCTGCGGAATTCATTGAAATCTCATTAGATTGCTTGGAATCTTTTAAAATACACTATATAAGGGGTCTTCAGCGAGGGGAAATTTGATCCCAAATACTCATTTGCAAGATGTCCCGTTTCCAGCACTTTTGCCGACTCACTCATCTCGGAAAAATTCCGTCTTACTTTGACAGATGAGTAGCGGTTCGTGGTGGTGGAAACGAGACATATGGCAAATGAGTATATGCGGCCGAATTTTTTTTTCGCCGAAATCTGTAGAAATTCCTTGAAATCCCTAGAAGTTAGTTAATATTGTATTTCATTTCATTTGCTCCATAAAGTTCTCTATACATTCTTTAAAATGACCTAAAACCCCTCGAAATAATTTTAATCCTTTGATACGCTTTTAAAATCCTTTCAAAATTTTGAAATTTCTTGGAATCTTCTAACATATCTTGAAATTATTCAAATTATAGTCAAGATTAATCATTTGAAGTAATTCAATTTTGAATGCTTGAATGTGTTAATTATGACACCACCAATGTAAAAATTGGTTGTATTATCAACCTTTTAAATTTACCCTCGTCTCGATTGAAAGTTTCAATTAGAAAATTTTGGAATTTTTACAAAATTAAACATTCTTTCATCGGAGTTTAATTAAGAATTTAAAATGTTTTGAAGCATAAAATTTCCATTCTTTTAAAGTATTCGATTTTAAATTTAAAAACTGATCAATTAGACATATTCTTATGTGAGTTATACTATAACCAGAAATGCACTCGCTGTAAAAAAAGAATTTTATGTCTCGAAATTTCATTAAACATAAAATTATGACTAATTTGAATAATACCCGAGAAGTTGCTTCTTAAATCTTGAATACAGACGGCTTAATTTCCTCTTTTGAATTTAATTCGAGCCGAAAGAGGAAGAAATCAATTTATATTCATCAGGAGGTGGGTCGCGATCTTCCTGATGTTGCGGAAGCCCCCGGTGGCGCAGCTTTTGGATTTAGGTTAAACCAAGCTTCTCATCTGATGGAATCGAAAAACCGGTTTGGATTCCGTCACTCTTTCCTCCTGCACGTCCACGTATAATCATCAATCGAGAGCAAGAAAACTATCGTTCTCAGATAAGAAACAAATTTCGATACAAACCTTTTACCCATTTACTGAAAGACGATGGCGAAAATATCCTCAATTCCTCATGATCCTCAATGTGATTAATTTTACGATCATTTTATGAGGAATTATTCCAGTAAAACATACGATTTTACTCAAATACATCTCTTTTATAACAAGTGATTCAATTTTAAGACACTGCGTTCATTTAAGAGATTGTTTTCAGAGAAAGTAAATGACCGAAGAAAGTAAATTGCTCTCATATAAAATTAGCAGCCCTAATTATTTCGATTAAATCAAAAAATGCTTTCACGGTTCATTATGATTGAGTGCATTCGCCTCATCTGATTCAAATAATTCATACTATACCCAATCTTACATTCTCTTTATTACTGCCATTACTTTTTAATTGAAGGTATATTTTTAATATGTAACCTTATATACTTTTATCTCTTCATCTTTAGTCAGTAAAGTCAGGCTGCAGAATTTTTGCTTAAGTAATAAAATAGTTTCTCATGGAGTGTGTTATATAAAAAGGGAGCTATTATAAGAAAGATTGTTATCTAGCATTAATGGTAGCAACATTTCAGAACAGGTTTTTAAAAGCTCGTGCTCAACCAAATGATATGTATAATTGAAGCAGGTTAATCAGAATAAGTGATTTGTAAACACGAATACTTGTTTAGCTAGATAAAAATGAGGAAAGAACTCGTAAAGATGAAGACTAATTATATTAATTTATCTAATTTATGTCAATCACCATGTTCAAGCCTTCAATTTTCACTTTTTCTTTTGTTTCGATGTTGAACAAACTATCCGAGATCTGAGTGGCCACTTTTATCACCAAGAAAAAATTCCTAGCCATTTCAATGTTTTTTTTTTCCAGTTCGCACAAATTTTTCCCGGTTATTTCCCGTTTACAGGCCCAGTGACCACCCAGCGATCGCTAGAAATAACACTAACCAAGAATTATTAGTTGTAGCTTAATCACTGCGAGTTAGACTTTGCCTCGGAGTTTGCTTAAAGAAGTATAGTTTGGAGGAATATAATTGTCTTATTTAAAAGAGAAATGGCTACTTATGTTAATATTTGTAATCTTTCAATGATTGTTATTGAAGTTAATCGTTACAACTGCAAAGTTTGCAGTAGTATTTCTCCTTGCCGCAGCATTAGCATAAATCAAACACATCCTGAGGTCGATTGACTCGTAGCCGAAGGTCGATTGGATCTTAACTTTACGATGTGTTTTTTCCTTGCATCTTAAACGCGTCTATTTATTCTCGACGGAACTAGGAAGATGTGCAGCGCATTCTCGCGTGCCCGGACCTTCTCTTTGTTCTGCATAGTTCAAAGGTTGAGGTGGGGGAAAAGCATTTGTGGCATTCTCGCAATTCTCAAATGGAAATGTAATTATTTAGAGGGTTCAAAGACCCTCTTTTCCTCCTTCATCGACAAACAATTCAGAAAAAACTCGAAATCTAAAGATTTTCGGGTAGATGAAGGCCTATGTAGGGTGGTTAAAAAAACATTAGCTAATGATGTCTTGACGAAACTAATCCACTATAAATATTTTATCGGTTCTCTTCTGATGATGGAAATAGTGAATCTCCGAAACGTTGAGATTTCTTCTTTTACTTTTTGAAACTTAAATAAAACTTGTCCGATAGCGTTGCTGACAACTAAGTTGTTTTGTTTCATCTTCCTACATTGGTTTCTCGGACGTTAAAGATTTACTTAACTTTTAAATAGTTATTGTACACTTTGATATGTACTTTCTTCTTAATCATGCCAAAAATAGAGAATAAGGCAGGGGAACTGCAGTGGATCAATGGTATTTCTTTTGTTCCCCGAGACACATTTGGTTTCTCTGCCTTATTTCTCAAATTGATAGAGATAAGCGATTTTAGATATGGGTTTCTGAAAACAGTTGTGTTCCCCTTTTAAATCTGCACAATTTTCATGTGTTGAAATTTTTTCTAAATTCAATATTTGGGATGTTATTAATTGTTGAAAGGATATGTTCTGTATTGTTGTATGTCGTTGATACGTTGATAAATTTAAATTATTTTATTGTCTCTTTTGCTTCCTAAAAAGGTTTGAGCGTTTTTCATTTTGCAGCCTCTTCTTTTAAAAATTAAGTCTCCAATTATAGACTAGGGAATAAAACATGAGATGCAAGCCCTATAAAGGAGTCAAGTGACGTATTAGCTATGTTATCATTTGCTTCTTTTGAAAAGGATTCAGAAAGTACGAAAGCTTAAGCTTTGAAATCTCATGAGAGGCACGTTATAAAAGCAATTAAAAATACAACGTTCAACCACACAAAAAATATTGTTTGACATATTTTTTTATTGCTGAATGTGAATTAAACAGATAATATATATGGAGTGCCCTTTAAACAAACAATAACTTTCAAAATGTTGAATTTCAAGAAAATTGGAAAATAGACGAAAATTGTGCAGTTAAAAAAGGGCGCTTGGTGAAACCAGGCCCGTAAGGCTTGGTGGGAAATATCTCTGAGAGAATGCTCTTCGTGGAAAAGGCGCTTTGTGAGAGTATACTGTATTCAAAAATTTTGGCTAATTTTTTGCAATATCGTCATTCTGGGTGGCCTCTTACGACGTGTCGCATCTCGTTCGTGTCATCCGACCGAGTCGTAAAAGTTCTTAGAACCGGAGGGAAACTTATTCCTCGAGAAGAAGCTGACAAAGACAGATTGAAAAAAACTGATATGACCCGTTTAGTACAATCACGTACGAACAATTAAGATTTTTCTGACAAATCGATTGCCCATTATTCTTCCATTGTGACACCAAATCTATCTATCAAGATCGACACATCTATTTCCAATAGCGGCATTACACATCTATTTCCAATAGAAGCATTAATTTTTTTTTTACTTTCTAAACACATTTTTTGTAAAGAAAGCAAAAAAGGATATAAAACACTTGGTATAATGTCTGTGAAAGAACATTTATAATGAAATGCAAAATAAGTTTGTTTTCCAGATCATTACACCAGAAATAAAAATAAAAGCAAGTTTGACAACTCTGCTTGAAAAGGCGCCGTGTATCATTTATTACGACAGAGACTAAACGAAGGACATGGACCTCCTGAAGCGAGTGCGATCAATTCTGTATTTGAAAAATCGACGAACAAAATCCGCAGCTGGAAATCGATATCGAACCTAAGAGCGATCAATCAACGAAGGAAATATTTGTATATCGCTTTGTATTTTATGTAAGATTGCACTTTTTTGTGTGACTTCGAGGATTCTCAGCGTTAGGTATCCGGTTATTGGTGATCAGAGGTAATTTGGTAATTAGATACTTAGCTTCAGATAACAAAGTAGCTTAACTAATTATCAGCATTAACTTCACTGGAATAACAAGATGATTTGTATTCACAGCCAATAGTACTTATAATCGATTCACGAGAATAAAAGGTGGCCCCTGGAATTGAATGCAGAGCCAAGTTTCCATTTCTGGACCTAATCGCTTCCGTGGAGTAACTTCACGGCTTATGTGCCAGATTGTGAGACTTGATGCCTGTGTAAATGGAACGCACTATATTTTTATGTTGGTTTTATGAGGCTACTGATCCGAATGCTGAAGATGCATTTTATTTGCATAAAGACTCTATGCTAGTGTTAATTTATCGAAGGGTACTAAAATTTGAATCCCGATGTATACTGAATATGTATACAATTACTGTATCATGTCGAACTTGAAAATACCGGTTTGAAATATAATTGAATGCTATTTTTATATCCAACCATTCGTGATCTTTTTTATTTTTAAATCAAATACTCTAAGTTAGAATCATTAAAAGTTAAAGAATTTCAAATTTAAAGATCTAACGGATAAAAAAATGAAAACTTTTAGAATTTAATTATTCAGAATTAAAGAATCTTAGTTTAGAGGATTCCAAGTTAAACGATTTAAAATTTGAAGTCTCTACAAATGAAACATTGTGAATGTTCATTAGAGTGATTCAGTTTATGAGTCAAAAAAGTTAAATATTAAAGATATTAAAGATTTTAAAATGTTTTAAGGAATTTTGTGGGATACTAGGGATTTTATAAATTTCAAGGAGTTTGAATCGATTTAAAAGAGTTAAGGGCATTTCTTTAAATTCACGGAAACTTAACGAGATTTCAGAATTTTTTAATTTTCAAAGAATTTCGTAGAATTTCAGAGAATTTCAAAGGAATTTTAAAAAGTATCCAAGATATCAATGATATTTAAAATATTTTAAAATATCTGAATAGATTTCTGGAGGGATTTAGGAAATCAATTAAATTTCGTGACCCTTTTAGAAATTTCTACGGATTTCAGGAGTTTCAGATATTTCAAGGGATTGAAGAAGGTTGACAATTTTTACAGGAATATCAGAGGACCTCAACCGATTTTGGGGATCTTAAAGGATTTTAACGAATTTCAACGACAATGTCCTGAAAATGCATAAATTCTCTTTTTTCAGAGACAAATAAAAAAATAAGATGAATGCATTTTTAAATTAAATTTTGTAATTTAAGCGATTGGAAGGCAAAATTTTATTTGGAAAAAGTCAAATTATTGTTTAATACTGTAAAAATAAAATTTTGGCATGAATACTTCCAAATTGAACTGCAAAGTTTTAAACTCTAAGTATTTAAAAATAAATAATTTAATATCCAAAAATCTTTAAAAATAGAAGAGTTTCCAAGAATATATCCCAATTTTAAATTAAGAAAGGTTAGTAATTTAAATTTTGAGCATTAGAATAAAGCATGTAAGTACAATTTGTGCAACACAGTTTTTAATTAATGATTCTTGAAGTATAATTTTTTTTACAAACGTTTAAAATTTTTTGAAATACCCGTCATTTTTAAAATGTTTGACAACTTGGTGAATTTAGAAATTGAACATTAAAATTAACAGTGATTTAAGTTTGAAAAAGTCAAGCTTTCGAAATTGAATACTCTTGAATTGTCAAATATTTAAAATTAAAAGTTATTATTCAATTACAAATCTTTTAAATAAAACACTTAAAGTGCAACAATTTTACTCCTTAGATAACATTCTTGAATTAACAATTTAAACTAAGTCATTCAAAATGAAAGAATTTCAAGCTGAAGTTTTGTAATGTCAACACAGAAGCGTTTAGTAATTGAAATTTTGAAATGAAAAATATCAAAAACTAAACTTTTGTTTTAATTTCATGCATTCAAACTTGAATAATGTATAAATCCGAATAATGAAAATGTGTCCAGCTTTAAATTTAAGCGCGAAAAATTATTTAATTTCAAATACCAAGCATGAAAGTAAAGCATTTAATAAATTTTTAGCTCTTAAAGATAAATTTTAAATTAAAATCGTAACATTTCAACAATTTAAAATAATAATTTAAAGAAGACGTTTTCCAAGAGCCCATCAACTTATGCATATAAAAACAATTTTAAAGCTGTGGTATATTAAACGTTACATTTAATTTCTCTGACGAGTAATTAAAAACTGGATCTTTTTAAATTGTAAGTTAACTGAAAAGGTTAATTTCTTTGTCCTTGGTTAAAACTCATCATCCCGATAAATTCTAATATAATTCCGAGATAGGAGAAAAAAATCTTGCCCTAATAAATGTATCCAGTCACGCCCTTGACGAGACTATTAAACCACAAGAGCCCGCTGAATTCGTAAGGACGTGCCCTAATCGGCGGAAGAGGCTAATGATCTTCCGTCGCATTATATTCGTTTTTCTTTATTTAAACGCAGGCAACTCATTATTTACAAAAGTACACATGTGTACTTTTATATTGGTAAAAGTGGCGTTCGCGTATACATGCAAAGTGTAACGAACAGTGTAATTTCGCAATATTTATTCGGATCGTCGAGA
>NC_046663.1:83974836-84021047 GCF_010883055.1 Belonocnema kinseyi
GGCGATTTTTCATTAAAATATGGGAATAATAGAAAAATAAATATATTTAAATCAAATTATTTTAGTTTTTTTTTCAACGAAAGATATTACTGACATGCGGAGTCCCGATGTAGGTAAGACCGGTTTCGGATTTGGCTTGCCTTGGCCTTGAGCCTAAATCGGCGGAATCAAAGCGTAAATGAGCCACGTCGCATAAATCACTTCTGTTGAATTTGAACGCATAATGCAACCTGATGCAACTAATGCGCTGAGATTGCGGCCCTTGAGCTGTACGTCATGTTTGACTGAGTACATACTCCCTCGGGGCCCTGCGACATATCGTAAACCGGGAGGTATTATATCGGGAGTTGGGTGTAATGAATCTTCAAACAAAAAATTGTTTTTAACAAAGTAGTTCTCTTTTCAATCATGTATAGTTGAATTTTCAACTAAGACGAATTTTCAGCAGAATAATTGATTTTTCAACTAAAAAGATTAATTTGTAGCTAAAAGTGTCATAATTAAATTTTCAGTTAAAAAAAAACTATTTTTGAAACAAAAAAAAGAAATCTTCAACAAAATAGATTATTTTCCAAACAAAAATATGAATTTTCAACTGACATAATGAATTTTCAACAACAACAAATAATGCATTTTTTATAAAGTAATGCAGCTTTTAATTAAGCATAGTTTTCATTTAAAAAGAATAATTTTCTACCAAAGAAAAAATCTTTTTAAGAAATACATGAATAGAGTAGTGGAATTTTCTATTAAAAAAAAATAATATTCAACCAAAAACAGATGACTTTTCAATAAAAGAGTCAACTTATCAACCAAGGAGATAAATTTATAACTAAAATGATGACTCTTCAACCAATAAAATGAATTTTTTGCAAAGTACGTCCATTTTTACCCAAGTATAGTTGAATTTAACAAATATATATCCAAAAATGTAACAACTGATATTTTAATTTTAAAAATGCGTCTTGGAAATCAAAAACACTTGAATCTTAAACCAAAAGAGATTATTTTTTAACAAAGTAGTTAAGAAGCTTAATAGATGAATGTTTTAGAAAAAAGTTAACTTTTTAATCGGAAAACATGAATTTTCAACCATGAGAGAGCAATTTTCAACCAAATAGTCCAATTATAAATAAATATTTTTAACAAAACCGTTGAATTTTTAACGAAAAAGGATTAAATTTCTACCAAACGAGATGAAGTTTCAAGCCGAAAATAAGAATTAAAAAAAATAGTGGAATTTTCAACATCAAATATGAATTTTAACCAAATTATTTGAATTTTCAACACCAAAATATGAATTTTAACAAAAAAGTTAATTTTCCTTAAAAATAGTGTAATTTTCAACAAAACAATGGAATTTGCGACCAAAAAGGATGACTATTTAACCAAATTCTTGAATTTGCAATAAAATAATACAAATTTAAAACTAAAAATATAGTGCTTCAGGTGGAAGCAGCTCAGAAAAGAGATAAATAAAAATACAAATACAAAACATAGAGATTACTAACAAGAATATTATATCAGAAATTTCGTGACTTTTGCAAAGGTTTTTTTTAAATCCCTGACTTTTCCCAGATTTCCGAGTTTCCCTGACCTACGGCTATGTTGTATCCTTGTAGTGAACCAATTAAACAAATCAAAATTGGATACGATTGAGAGGTCCCTTATTTCAGTTTATTTTAGAATTGATTTCTCGTTGTTTTTATATTCTCAATGTCTTAAAAATACATTTAATAAATTTGTATGCATATAGATTAGAATTTGATATAAGGTGTATCAACTAAAAAATTCAATAAGTAAATCTGGAAAAGTTACTAATTATAAAAAAGTACTGAGAATATAAAAACAACAAAAAAGACAAAAAACTGTAAAATGTTTTTTAACTTGTTGTCTAGACGGGTACAGCTTACGCTAGTATGTGCGCATAAATTCTAAAATAATTTTCTATAATCACCCTAATGTTTACACATGAAAAGTCCAAATCGTGGTAGGTCTCACTTAAGCCATTCTTATTCTTAATAGAAGGGCTCTCTGAAAAGATCTTTTCATACGCAATTCTCGCGGCATGTTCCACAAGGTCTTCCAACTCTAAGTACATCGTAACGGCATGTCGCGACGAGTCCCTTGGATAAATGATAATTCCAGTCTTTGCACTTGTACGCTGTAACTATCGCTTACAAAGTTGAAATGGCCTTTTTCTATAAAGCCGCATGAGGCAACGCCCACGCAAGTTAGGGTACTCGGTCTTGGAGAACCGAAGCAGAAGCGAGATGAACAGCCTCCCAGTGCGGTTCAGACGCGGTTTTATATTTCCAGTTATATTAACTAAGTATGATTAAGCCAATCGAGTCAACTAAGTACGGTCGGTGCATGAACTACAGTAGACTCTCACAAAGCGCCCGGTGCTCGGGACTGAGGTCCTCACTAAGCACCCGCTTAGTTCAGCCACGCTCCTATGGCTTGGCAGGAAATATCTCAGAGAGACATTAGCGGATTTTTTTAATATCGTCACGCGCACGCGCATCTAATGCCACGCTCAATTCATTTACCGAATTTAGAGGTAATAGAAGGGAGAGGCACTTGGCGAGAGAAAGCGCTTTGTGAGAGTCTACTGTACAACATTCAATCAACTCATATACCAGAACCCAAGATTACTCCTGACTGCAACGTTTTAATTCGATTAGAAGACCAAAGTCAAGCTATATGGGCCGGAGCAAAAGAGGATGATTCATAGGATTAGGACGAATCCTTGACCGACGTCCTTAATGAGGATTGCTGCAGAATTTCAATTACAAAATTGCAGCCCATACAGACTTTATAATGTATTTGTTAACAAATGGATTTAAAGAAAATTCGAAACCTCAATGGATTCCAAAAATATTAGGATAGACCGGGGCAAGACCGACAGATGGGGAAAAAGCGATTTTGCAAATAACATTGACATTCCTTAAACATTCTAATTTTCCTTTGTGTCAAAAAATTTATTTTCTCAGAGAAATGGTGCCATAAACTTAAATCTTGTAAACTTTGTAAAATAAAAATTCCACGTGTCCAATTGGAAAGGTTCCATCTTCATACAACCTGTATTGGGAACATCAGTGCCCTCAAGACTGTAGTACCTTTTCATTTAGTTTCTCCGAGATGTAATCTTGTTATTTGGATACGTCGAACTCTCGAAACTTCAAAATCTCATATGAATTGTATTGGGAACATCAGCGCCTGTAATATCGTTTCATTTGATGTTCACGTATCAGCACCTTTTCATGTTGAGTATCAAACATAATAAGCTGTGCTTTAAAGGTTTAGGCCCCCAGAGGACCAAAGAATTTTGAATGTTTCGCTTTTATAGCACTCGTGTACACAATCTGGCGACTCGAATTGAATAGAAAGATAAAGAAGACGAAGAGAAACAGCAGTCTGCTAGCATTACAATTTATACTTCGCTAATAGCGCAAACGAGATAAGGATAACAAGACTTATATATCAGCCAACCTAATATTGATATTTGAACCTGCCATGCAATTACAGTATTGATTACAAACATTAGCTACCGAAACCTTATTATCAGATTTAGTCCTATCCACTTTTTGTGGGTAGGATCTTCTTTCACCTGAACTTTCCTTAACGAATTATCAAAAGAATCTGATCGTTTGCTTATTCTTTTTATCACGTAATACGAGGTTAAGTCACGTAACAGGCTCGCAGAGACATCAAGAATTTACACACGTGTTTCCTGTGACTATCCCAAAGCTTCCCGACATCTTGTCGACTTGTCAGGAGGTCTGGAGAATGCATGTGGCGGATAAATCGCGAACCTTGCCTCCTCACGCGACGCGATACACGTGGACGCTGGCCATCAGAGGGAGTGTTGACCCTTGTAGGAAAAAAGCATTCAAGAGAAGGCGACCAACAAGAGCGAAGTGCCACGAATCCTGCAAAGGTGTGGCCACGAGTGTGGGCGAAAGATCAAGCATTTTATTCCTAACTTACAAATGTATATTATTTCCTAATGTGAAACAATGTATTGAGTAGCAAACAGTAGGAACGAATTGCCAACAGAAACAGGTTTCTCATTACATATCCTATATTGCAAAACAACCATTGCTCTGGGAAATAATTTCGTGATCACTGATCATCGTTATCACATCTGAAGCGAACTAATCGTGACCTAATGTCTCCCGACGATTCATATTTAAGGACCAAGATTCTAACCTTGTAACAGTTTTAGTCTGGGATCTTTTATGATTGGAATCAATTAAATTTTAATTTAGAGGATACTATGCAAGATTAGTTCACAAAATCCCCGAAGTTTTTATATGATTATTAGAAAATAATTTTTTTCACCTTTCTCATTTAAGAGTGGGTCATCGCTTCTGGCTAAGAAATTAGAGATAAAAAAATACTTCCTCTTGCCATACCTAACACAACAAAAGTGACAGTTTTTAGATTATGTGCCTATGTTCTGTGAAGTTGTTTTTGGGTCCATTCATTCATACCAATTAAAATGAGCAATTTTCAATGTGACCTACTCTTTCTGACCTAATCATCAGAAATTAACCGCATAACAAAAAGTTCTTTAATAATTTTAAATGCAAAATGGAAAGCCTACAGCTTCAAAAATATTTTAATTAGGTTCCAAACTTTAATTACAATGCAACAAACTACCAAGAAACAATTTTATGCCGATAAAAACTGTTCCCATAAGATATTTATACTTTTTTCCATACCGAAGCTCTTGCATAGTTTCCCCTATAAATTCTTAATTTATTATTCTTGGGACTGCAGTAGCATAAGTTACTTGAAAAAAGTGAAAAAATTATTAACTTTTAACGCAAAAAATTAATTTAAATTTACGACAATTTAAAAGAGTTCGATTCATAAGACTTCAAAACAATTCAAGGTACATTGGAAAGAATAGCAAATGAATTAGGAAAAATTTCATTGATTTCAGTCAAATTTAAGTGAATTTAGAGGAACTTAACACTGTAAGAAAAGTATTATTTCAGAGGTAATTTCAGTACTAAATGAGACCACTGGTTGGAACCCAGATTAATTTGTTGTACATTGAAAATAACAGCATTTACAATGAAAGGAAAGGGAAAGGATTTGATAAAATAATACAAATTCAACGCAATAAAAAAATCAGGTGAATAGAAAACAATAAAAATACAAAAAAATGAATCAAATTCAGTAGGTTTGGAATAGGTTTGAAAAAAATTCAAGGGAATTCAAAAGAATTTAATGAAAAATCTAAGAATTCAACGTGACTTTAACATACCTCAGAATAAATTAAATTGAAACTGAACATAATTATTTGAATTGAGTAAATTTAGAAGAATACAAATGAATGGAATGAAATCAAAATAATTGCCAAGAATTTAGGGTGAATTCCAAATTAATACAAATGAATTACAAACAGAAAATCTCTACAAATCTTTGAAACTATACGAAACCCCTCACTTTTCGTAAATAAATAATTGGAAATCCATTAACATATTATGAAATACTGTGAAATTTTATAAAATCTGATGATCTTTCCGGAAATCTTGGAAAATTGATTAAAATCCCTTGAATTAATTGAAATCCACGAAAATCTTATAAAAATCCTTGGAACCTGTTAAAATATTATTAGACCTTAAAACTGTTCCGCATCTTCCAGAATTCTAGGAATATCTTTACAACTGCACGAAAAAACTTTAGATTTCTTTAAATCACTAAAATCGTTGGAAATTCCTTAACATTTTTTTAATCTCTTGAAAATTCCTTTGAATATTTTAAAATGCCCTCAAATAATTAAAATCATATAAAATAACATCAAATCATTCAAATCATTAAAAAAAATCAAATTAATAATTAAAATCAAATTATCGAAATCAATTAAAAACTCCTTGAAATGTATAACATCCTTTTAAACCTCTTAAAAATATCTTGGAATCTTTTAAAATACTCAAACATATTTAAAATCATTTGCAATTTTTAAAGGCCGTGAAAATACCTTGGAATTATTAAAAATATCCTAAAATATTTCGAATCCTTTGAAATCCTGTCAAATTATTGAAATCTATTTAAAAATCTGTGAAATCTTTTACAGCTTTAAACGATCCTAATTCTTAGAAACTTTATACAATTTTTGAAGTACTTTGAAATATTAGAATTTTTTGAAATTCTATGGAATTCCTCAAATATTTTGAATAAATTCTTTTAAATCGATTGAAATATTATAAAATCGTTTAAAATCAAATGAAATCTGATGATAATTTTTGAAATACTCGAATATTTATTAAAATATCTTAAGAGAGTTAAATTTTCTCGGAATTTTTTTAAATGTCCTAAAACTTAGAGGCCATATAAGATCTTTCCATATCTTCCGAAATTCTTTAAACCCAACGAAGATGTTGTTAAATCCTTTAAAAGCGTTCAAGCCCTTGAAAATTCCTTGACCATTTTTTAATCGCTTGAAAATGCTCTGGAATCTTGTAAAATATTTAAAATCCTTTAAAATCTTTTGACATGCCTTGAAATCTTTTAGAATCTCTTTAAACTTCTTAAATTTCTTTAAGATTCCTTGGAAGTCTTAAAATTACCCTAAAAACATTCCAATTCTTTGAAATCCCTTAAAATTATTTAAATCGATTACAAATTTTGTTGAATCTTTTAAAATATCCGAAAATATTTCAAAAGAATTTAGGAAAATTCACAAATAGGTATAGACCTGAATTTAATAGTAATTAAACCATGTGTTAATTTATTTTATTTTCATTGTTTTCAAAATCCCTGACTTTTTCTTGATTCCCAGGTTTTGCCTGACTTGTGGCCAGCCTTTTCCCAGAAATCTTCATCGAAATGGAAGAGGGCAAGTGGAATGCGCAAATGAAATTCCTAAAACTCTTAAAAAGACCAGAGAATTTTGTTCATTCAATAAATTTATCCGAGCCGAATACTGAGTAGTGTGGCTTTAATCTCGACTGCAGGTTGTCCTTCTCAGTCAGACATGAGTGGGTTGCGCAGAAGTTGCGTGAAGACTATGTATGAAGCGAGGATCGAAAGCATCAATGACAATCAAGTGTTAATGAAACGACAGTTGGTGCAAGACAACTTTTCGGTTCGTTCTACTCCCAGCTTAATGCACTCGGCACTACACCAAAAAAACGAGAATTACACGATTTAATTATTATTCAAATTTCATGTGACGAAGAGGAATTAAAGAAGAGAAGATCAGCAGAAGATATAAACTTTGATTTATATTACATCTTCCAAATTCATAAAGCAACAAGAGATTTCTGAATCTGAGAAGCTCACTGAAAAGAAACCTGATTAAGTCTAAGACTGAATATAACTCTAAAGTAAATGACCAGGAGCAAATTTATGTTTCTCGGCGATTTTGCACGAATTGTAAATATGAAGACAAAGAGCTTTCGACGTCGAAGAAATGGATAACTGTAACGTAAAGCCAGGGAGAGAATAAATTCTCCTGGGCCGTTTAGTTACGCACAATCGGCTTATACGGATGAATTCCGGGTGACACCGACGCCGAGTGCTTCAAAGTCCCTTATCTATGGCAATCATGACACCTGACGAGCCAAGAGATTGACCGTGTCCCTCAAAGCCGGTCTTTCGAGCCGTGATTCATTATCACCTGTAACCCATTGACGGTTCAGTTTCAGAATTCATTCACAATCGCCGTCAGTAGTTCTCGCTTATAGGTTCTGTTTTCTCTAGACAAACACAGCCCTTGTGAGTGCTCCTGTCTGTCAACTGAAGATCGTTGTCATTGATGAACGACACAGATTGAATCAGATGGAAGAAAATAATCAATTACTTGACAACGTGTAAAGTTTAGAAAGGAGAGCTTTGAAGTGAGAATGACGATTTGATGATTGATGCTGGATTTAGAAAGTGATAGTGATTTCGAAAAATTAGAGAGAAGGAAAAGGAATTAAACTACGAGATCGCTGACTAAATGCTTAAGAAGAAATGTGAAATCAAATACCACGCACCAACCTTTTATAATCAATTGTCAGAATCAAGATGAAAGACCTGACGGAACGACCTTGAAAAAGAAGTTCTTGCCTGAAGGAATTTAGAGGGGAGTACGTAGGAGTAGTGAAAGATAGGTCCTGCTTCATTAATCTCTGACGTTACTTTGTCCCCTGTCTTTCGCTTTCTACGCCTCAATGCCTTATTCTCTCTCGTACATAACTGACTCAACTTCACTCTCTGTGGAACAATTGGGTGACACGCGAATACGCATCAGATTTGCATACTCGTTCGTTACAATTACGCCTTCACAAGGAGCAAATGTTGTCTGGGTTAATATCGTCAGTTATTCTGAATTTAAATGCGCATTGAGAACTGCGAAGTGACATTGACGACCTCCTATCAATCGTTTAAGAGGCTAAAAACAATCTCCGAGATCGCTGTAGAGATTGGGCTAATGGTGAATTATTATGAAATTATTATGAAATTATTATTGAAATCCACGAAAATCTTATAAAAATCCTTGGAACCTGTTAAAATATTATTATGGTATGAAACTGGTACTCACCGAATCCCATTCTGACTTCCTCCTCATCGTCGCTGTCAATGTGCTTGATGCCGGCAATTTCGAAGGTTCTGGCTTCTTCCTTTTCGGGAGGACAGTCGCAGGATTCGATCCCACAGTCACAGATGTCGGTGCCGCATCGGCAGCCCAGCAGAGGATCGTCGGTGTCGATGTTTCTGCAGGCGGTGCAGGGGAAGGTTAGGTCTTCGAGGGAAACTCTCTCGATCTTCCTCTCTACGGTGACGAGGAGCGATTCGATGTAGGCGGGAAGCTCCTCGTCGGTGACCTGGTCAGGATGGATACTCTCAAGCCTCTCGTCGGCTTCCTGGGATCGGGAAGTTTCTCTGGAGAGGACACTTTCCAAATACGAGGGAGATTTGAGGTCGCTAGGTGTCAAGACTCTGTACCTGGTCTCACACCTGCTAGTCTCCTTCCACTTTTCCATGGTCGATGGGGACACAACCTTCGTGTTCCTCTTGACCCGGGATCTGGCCTCACTGGTAGTGGCTTCGCCAGAGGGACTAGATTTCTTGGAGCATCGACTGCTACTGGTGGAGCGGCGACCCTCGGATCTTGGGTCGTCTTTCCACGTGTCGACACTAGACGATGACTTCGACTTGACGACCACCAGGTCGTGACCCTCGAGTACCCTCGAACATTCGAGCCTCTCGGATGACCTGCTCTCGTGGGGGTTCTCTGCGCTGGATTCCCGCGTCCGGGTGCGAGTCTCCTCTCGCGATCTTCGACGGGGTCGCCACTTCGAGCTTCCTGAGCCGGATTGATGAACCGGTGCACTCGATGAAGACGATACCTTGTGGGACGAATCCCGCCAATCCATGAACTCGTCCTCCCGGTCCCAGCCGAGGAACCCCGGGGCCCGCATCGACGAAGCTCGCCACACTAGGGCTATCTGAAAATTTAAAAAAGGGAACATTCATTCAAACTCGAAAACTTGATCTTATTTCTAAAAAGAAGATCAACTGGATAGCTTCAAGTGTTGCTGTTCAAAATCAGGTGTCCTTCAAGAATCTTTAACAGGAAGTACTCACAAATAAAAAAAGGTTGAGAGAAGCGTTGTAAGGTTTAAAATATTGAAATTTACATTCCTAAAAATAATTTTTTATTCTTTTTTGTCATATGGCGCAAAAAGACTAAAATTCTTAACGAAGTGGTAAATAATGAAGCAGTAGAGCTGAAAAAGTGTTCGATTCGAACATTTCAAATAAGAAAAAAAAAGATAAGGTGTAAAAGTTTGAAATTATAGGGTTGACAAACAAAATTTTGTAAGTTCAGAATTAAATAATTTTAAGCTTTAAGTCAATGCATTGATAATTTGATAATTTTAAGTATGGATAGTGAACCATTTCAAAATTGAAGAAGTTTAAAGTTGTGCAATAGAAGAAGTGGAAAGTGAAGAATTTTTCAAACAAAAATTTAAAAGTTAAAGAAAGGAAAATTAATTCAAAAATTGCAAATAATAAATTTAGGAAAATAGAATCTAAAGTATTCGTAATTGAACAATTTAAAATTTCGAAATTACTTTAATTGCACAGTTTTTCAAGCTGAAAAATTGCATGTTCAATTTAAAAGCTTTTATATCATTTAATTTCAAAGCCTAAAAAGAACATTTATTTCGAGTGTAATACACGTAGAAAACTATTTTTAGGTAATATAAACGTTCAAAAAAATTATAAAAATCGTAAAATGTGAATGATTCCAGATCGAAACGTTAAAAAGAGAAAATTTTCAATAAAAAAATGAAATATGAAAATACTTAAAAAGTTAAAAATAAATTTGAAATAATAACAATTTCAAAGTGTGTAACAATATGTTGTGCAAATTTAAAGTGAAATCTAGCCAATTTTAAAGTATGGTGAACAGAAAATTTTGAAAACCAAAAAATAAGTGACTCGACAATATTTTTTGCAAAGGATATTTTAAAACTGTTTAAAGAAAATATCTGTTACTTCATAAGACCCGCAGACATTTAAAGATCCTAAGAACCAGAAAGAACATCTGCTCAACCGCGAAATTGAAACCAGTCAACAGGAAAGTTGTTTGCAGATGATGCGGACAGAAAATGAGCGATTTTACATCGAAGCTTAATTTACTGAATTTTAGTTCATTTCGTCGAACTCGGGTGTTTACATCCAATTTACGAAAAAGAAAGTAAATAAGTTCTATAGGGTAAGTCCACTTTCTTTTTTTAATTTTTGTTTTTAATTTAATGTTGGAAATCCTGAAAAAATAGTCTTTAGACATTTGGTTAAAATGTTACTTTCATTTTTTATGTTTGAATTCTCGCTCAACAATTTTCATAAATCATTCACTGACATAATCATTTTTCTTTACTGTTAAACTTAGATTCCCTGCATATTTGTTAAACATTTTATGGCACTTTATATATTAAGTGCACAGGTTTTCTGTTACTTATAATTATTAAAATCATAAACGAATATGCTAATATGAATCTAACAGTAAGAAAACGTCGATTAGAGTATGGTGCTGCATTATGAAATGAATAAACCTGCTTGGACGGCGGCTCATGCACCTATCCTTATGGCAGCTTTTTTATTTTAATTAAAAACTGCGAATGAGATTAATAGTTAGCGACATCAACTATCAGTACATTTTAAAAGAAAAAAGAAAACGCTAAGTGTATAATAGAAAAAGGTCTAAAGTTTTGTGTGATTCCTATACAGAATTGCCACAGACTTATATACTCGAAAAACTAGAAAAAGTAACTAATTTAGGCTAAAAAGCGACTAAAAGTGACTACTGTTCACACAAAGAGAGACCTGTAATGTCAATAGAAACAATTATCTACTCGAAATATTCGATTCCATTATACATTTAATTTATCGGCTTGCATTAAAAAAATTAGATAAAATTCTATTGCTGAAGTCAGGGATGAAAACCAAGGTGACACACAAAAATGTCAAAAAAAAATGAATTATTAACAACAAAAAAAGAATTTGCAACGAACTAATTAAAGTTTCAACCAAAGAAATTAATTTCAAACTAAAATGATGAATCATCAACCAAAAAAACATTTTTTAACAAAATAGTTTGATCCTCCACAAAAACATATTATTAATTGTCAACTAAACAGTTGAATTTGTAATAAAATATTTGAGCTTTCACGCAAAAGAGATGAAAATTCAACAAAAAAATTCGATTTTATCCATATATTTCAATTTTCAATCAAATGATCGAAATTCAGAAACAAAAAAGATTAAAGTGCCATCAAAAACAGTTGCATTTTCAACTAAACAGTTAAATTTTGAAGGCAGCAAGGTACATTTTTCAGAAGTGAGTTGAACTTACAGTTCTATTCATTTAGTTCGCATTTAGACAAAAAAAACAAACAAACAAACAAGAAAAGTGGGAAGCTTATTGATAATAGGGAAAAAAGAGGAATTCTTCAAAAAGAGGGGAAAGAGTGTGGCATGCGATCCTGAATAGCATTCACATAACATGGATTTCATACGTTAATTACATTTTGTTTTTTCAAATAAAATCTAAAATGAAATAGATTAGAGTGACTAAGGTGGTATTTTCCTTAAAAAAGGTTAATATAGTGACGTTTCCTTAAAAAAGTGACTAAAAAGTGATTTGAAAAAAAAGTGACTAAAAGTGACTGTTCTGCAGTTCTGCATATACCATTCCTAGTTTGAAAATATTAAAAAGGATCTGCCGTTTCCCTTTGTTTCGCACTCTACCGCAAACATTCTCATTAGAGATTGTCAGAGATCCTTGACCAATTTTAGACACATGCTACAAACGATTGGAATTTACCGGCTGCTTGTTCCCAGTACTCAGGAAGTAATCTCGAAACAAGTAACGAGGACAACTTTGTGGTCATCGTGAGAATGAAAAATGATCACAAAAGGAAAGTCGTGCAAATGTAACTCACCTCAACAGTATTTTCTTCCACGTTTTCAGAGACAACGGCCGAAGGAGTTTTCGCAGTTGCGGCTGCAGCTGCGCTGCGGATGCAAAGGTAACATTCCCCGAGACGTAATGACGATGCTTCAACTTCTCCTAATCGCAAGATAAGGCCACTGCCACCTAAAGTTAGTGGCCAACCTTTTGGAATCACAGATTCGTTTCCCTGAAACAAAGAAAAAGTTGAAAATTAAAATGTGTTGAAGACAGAATTTTATTGTTCGCGCGCCACCGTACACGGTTAGCGGTGGGATGGGTGACCGTTCAGAATTCTCGCTTTTTAGTTTTTTTTACTGCGTTTAACTTCTTTCGAGTGGGAGGTTTGACGTCACGGATGAATTTGGGCAATCGATGCGATCGAATGTCTACAATCAAACTTGTCTGCTGCTAACCGACTTTGCGCGAGAGTTTTAGTTTTCTACAGTTTTCCACTTCGCTGACCAAATGTTCACAGGATAAGTACGTCAGGGAATACCTGTGAAGAAGGGAATTTAGGGACACATAGTAATTGTGTACTCTCTATAAGTAAATTGTCCAAAAAACGTGTACATGTGAGTAGAAAATAAGAAAATAAAAAAATATGAACATGGTTCCAATGAATTGTACAATTTAATCACTTTAAAACTATATAGTTTAACAGGCACTGTTTTATTTAATCAATTGAAATGTGAAATATAATTATTTCAAGAATATGATTTTCCAGTTATTAATTTGCTGTACAATTTCGAGGATTCCAAATTTACTCCAAAGAATTTCATAAATTATTAATTGAAAATTATTTCATTAAAGACGTACGTGATTACAAACTTTAAAGAATAAAGCAAACCAATTGAAAAACAAGAATAAAAAAACAAAAGCATCTCTTCGAACCAAATTCATGATGCGAATGGAATGTATTATCTGCCATAAATTCATATGTACGTCTTTTCTCGTTACATGAACCCCCCGCATTTACTTTCTCCGGTAACTTTCATATCAAACATCGCTATAAGTAAATAGAGCAAGGATTAAACGAGTATTAAAAATGCAAGGCAACAGAGAATTGCACAATTCAAATCAAATAATTTTTTCACCTACGTTTACAATCGTAACGCTATTGAGTGTTAATGATTTAATAAATACCGGAGAAATCTACGCAATGAATCAAACTTTCATAAGACTATGAATCACCTTTCAAGCGTGAAGTTGAAAGCTGAAGATTTTAAGAACATCAAACCAATGGAATTAAACCAGGAAAAGGTCTTTTCCAGCTTGTAAAGCAATATACATTTCAATTTATTCTGAATTTGGGCCAATTAATAGATTATACTTTTCTTTTTGGGCATAAAGTTTTCAATTGTTATTCTTTTTAGTTGTTTCTTAAACATTTGCTGGCATTTTTACAATCGAAATTTAACAACTGTTCAACTTTGGAAGAATAAAAACTGAAATTAATCTTAAATACTTCAAGTAAATTCTAGAAAATTCATTTGAAACCTTTTTAAAATAAAATTCTACAATTGAAGGCTGTAGTACAATACTAGATAACCCAAATTTTCTCGAAAATTGGTATGATACATAACAAATTTTTTTTTTTTAATCTAATTTTCTTATTTGCATCAGCCTGTCAGCAAAAAAACGTCTTTTATCCTTGTATCTGGACGATTTATATGGAGCAGGCTAGCTTTTTTAGATATAAACTTTTGATGCTCATTCAGAAACTCGATATCTCAAACTGAAAATGTCATTTTTTATCGCAATCCGCAGCTGAGCCTGCCCCAAGTTTAGGCTAATGGGAACACCAGAGCGAGAAGGACACATTGGATTATTTCTGCGTGTGTGGAGAGCTGGAAAGGGGGCGTCAGGACGAGGAAGACACTTATTATTTTTAAGTGTGTAAAAAGCTGGAAAAGGGGCACCAAGGCCTCAAGGATGCTTGGGGTTATATATGTGTGTGTGTGAAGAGCTGGAAGAGGTTAAAATCTATTTCCGCAAAATTGAATAAGTTTTTCTTATCCAAATTTTTTCACCTTAATTCAGTAACACTCCGCTCTCTGGAAAAATCTCGATTTTATTGGTCATCTAATACTGATCGCATAAAAGAATTAATAATGAATCACTGAACGACTTGTGATTTAAGAAAACCAAAAATCATTTCATTTGCTGTTGATCGTTGTGCAACAATCAACTGGTGTCTGTGAACGTTGACTAGGTGAGTATATTAATTAAAGGATCTTTTTTTTGTTGGTATAATGGTCCCATTTTATCTAACAATAAATTCAACGTTTCGCCCTTCGGCGAAGGGCCTCTTCAGAAGTAAAACCGTACAATAGAACCGCATTATGGATCATTGGATCATGTCATTGCAATTATTTCGAAACGCAGTAAAGAATCATAAGAGTGAAGATAAAGAAAGTGGTTGTTTACTATACAACTTTGATCAACAAAGACCCATTAATTGTTTTTAAAGGAAAAAAGAAAGAGATGCCTTTTTCAAAGTGTGCTGACATTATGGGCTATTATAATAAAAAGTTGTGCAACAATGTTTGCTGATAGTTGTCTTATCGATAGGAGCAAGTCGGAGGCGACGACATCAGCAAAGTACTCGTGTCATGCCGATTAATTTGATCGGGACTACACGAGCATGAAAGTTCCGATCGTGGATAGCACAGTAGATGGCCTTTTTCCTGGTCGATCTGAAATCTCACAGCAAAGTCTCTTTGTGCAAAGACGCCGATCAAGATCGACTTCATGGCAACTTTCATCAGATACTGGATCTCGTACGAGACTTACGAGGTGCACGCATCGCGATGCGTTGCATTTCACGAAATGATCATATAGAAAACGTATTGTCCCAGTAACATGTTCGATTGTAAGTAATCGATCTCTCAACAACATAACAGCCGTGCTCTGTCTCTACCTTTTATGGTGCCCTGTAAAAATTGTTTATGCTCGGTCACCTCCGAATGAAATTGTCATTAATCGCTTACGGAAAAATTCTTCTGATTAATGATTCTTGAGAAGTTAAACAATAATGCTCTATGGAATGATTCAAAAATTGGAATTGTAATGAGGGTAATAAAGAGAAATTCTTAAGGTCAACGTGATATTTTCTAAGTGGAGTGTCATAACCGATGAAAGATTAGTAGATGCTTAGATAGGTGAAATATGATTCGTGATAGAGATATTTCAAGGTGTGGTCTATCTTTTAATTTGTTTTATATGAAATCTTTTAATTATTCTCATCACATAAATAAATGAAATCACTCCATACTAAAAGAGTTAGGTCAAATTAAAAAATATGCTTTAGCGTAATCAAATGTATAGCCTTTCGAGAGTAATATTAAATTAAATAAATAAATCAGCACAAGCAATCATTCAAATGTATTGCACACTTGATAGAAAGAAAGTGAGAGCTGTCAATTAATATTCACCGGTAATATAATCCTTTTAGAAACTGATAAATTACAATTTACAGCAGCAATAAATTATCAGCTAGTCAATAATATTAGACCATAGAATCTAATCAGCAAAACTTGTTCTACTAGCTTCAGTAAAAAATTATATCTCACGCACGATAGAAGGCTAAAAATAAAAGTCGAACTGCAAATCATCTCTGTCAATGAACTTAGTTTCTTGATTGACTAATAATCATCCAAATAAATAATTAATCATTCATATTTATATAAAGTCATTTTTTGTAATCATATGGACAAAGTGGTGGAAAAACATTTCTATAAAATGGGCTGAATTTTCAAGTCTGTAGAAGAAAATCAATCTTTCAGAAATGGAAAGGCCGTCGCTCATCTGTCAGTAGATTAAAACATCACAGACAAGTGCAGACGCGAAGGATAATTAATTTGCGGACTAGCGAATGCTCCTAATTACAATGCGATTTACGATCGAGTCCTGTGTGGCTTAAACAATAATTATGTCCTTTCCACTGCTGCCTAATTACTTATCTGAAATACGTGGGCGAGGTGTGTATATGTGCACTTTAGCAACGTTGAACACAGCCTAATCGCATTTACGTGCTGTCACGTGGGCGCGACTAAGCATAACACTTGAATCAGACACCGTTGTAATAATATTAGGAAATGCCTTAATAATAATTTAAAATAATTAAATTTCCGCTTTCAATTTAAATTACCATCATTCAAACGACATTTTGGAAACAAATAACAAAAAAGTCTTAATTTATCTGATTAAGATTCTGTTCATAAATCTAATACTTGAATTAATTGTTATCAAAGTTTATTTGTCATAAAATATTTTTAATATATTAAATATTATCATATTATATATATTATTAATATTAAATATTAATTTTTATTAAGTACAGCAATTAATTACAAAGTTATCAGTACACTAATTAAATAAAATTGCATAGAGAACCAGTAGCGCTTCAGAAATCTATTTTATATGTAATTTTTTATCAGTAAATTAATTTAAAATATAAAATATCCTGTTACATGAACACGGAAGCATCTCAAGCCAATAAAGATTGATACTACATCGATAATACACACGTTTCAAAAAACTTTTCTCTTCTTCGAACAAGTCTTACCAGTCTTATGTTGTGAGCTTGCGGATTTTCTTGGTGACCACCCTGTAGTGTCACATACATCGCCAGGACGCCAGATAGTTACCTCACCCACTGATACCAACTTACCGACATTCTGTACTGTTCTCATGAGACCGTTGCATTCCCCTGCTGGAATATCTCAGTACTCGTTCTGCATACGAGAAGCAATTTGGATCTGATTAAATTCCAGCTACATTCCATCTCGTCAACGACACTCCAGTCTCTTTTAATTTCAAAAATATTGAGCTACGCTCTTAGTTTAGAAAACTATCATTCATGAAAAAAATTGAAGGTCTGGATCAAAGAACCGGTTGTAATTTTCTGGCCCCTAGAGCGGGGTGAAACCGCGGAAAAAGTAGTGGACTTTTTAAAAATGCTTCAGAGGAACTGGAAAAAATTCCCAGTCTTTTGCGAACATGTCATTTTGGTTTGGAAATTAAAAAATATCATACATCACAGCTGGTTAATTAGTCTTATAGTTTAGCCTATTTTCAATCATTATATAATCTGAAATTGAATGACTTTTAATTATGTAGGAATCTTTCAAGTCACTAAAATTAAATGTTTCATTGAAAAAGTTCCAAATCAAATAATTTCAATTTCAAATATAAAAAATCGTAAATAGGAATCCCAAAAACACCGTAATAGTTCAAAAATTTAGTGTTTCAAGCGTTTAGCAATCTTATATTTTAACCTTGAAACGAAAGAAAATTAGAGGATTATTAATTTCATATTCATTGAAAAATGAATTAAATTTTGAAAACTATAAATAAATTCTAATTCGAAAGTCGTAGATTTTCAAAGATAATTTTCTTCTTTCTGAAATTAATAATTAATTAACTATTAAGCTTCGAAATTTAATTAAATTATCAGTTTCAAGTAATAGCGTTTTATATGAGCGTTTAAAAATGATTATTTGGAATCCCTAAGAAATGGAATATTTTTTCAATTTGAACAGTTTATTATCGTGCACACTTACTGAAATTTCAATCACTCGCTGATTTCTCAATAAAAAGTTACAATATGCATATATAATAGAAAAAGATATCAATAAAAACCCACTGTAATTTTAGTGACTTCACTGATTTAAATCTAGAGAAAGTAAGACACTGATTCTTATTGCTGTTCATAATATAACATAGGCCCACTATCAGTTAGAAGATTGTATCGTGGAATTTGAAACTTCAAATGATTAAAATTGAAAAAACTTTTTTTAAGAAGTATGACAAAACTTGTACAACTTTAAATTAAATTCTCTAAATCTGAATTAGTGAAAAGACGGTTCCGAGTTTACTTTAGCTAAATATTGTATTGATTATTAGATGCATTTCACTATTTCTTTAGTAGTTTTTACCTTTTTACTAAAAATCAGATTCAGAGAGGAAAATTTTTATTTTAATAGCTTTAAGTAATTTAAGATAATCTTGAATAAAAAATATGAAAATCGTGCACATTCTTAAGTGTATTTATACTTTTCAAAATGAATCTATTTTTATTGCTTTTTTCTTAACAACTTAAGAATTTAAGCGACCGAAATTGAAAGATGATAAAATTGAAATAGTGATAATTTTGACTGTAAATTAAATATATTTTCAAACAAATACCTCAAAGTACAATTAACCTACTTAATTGTTATCAAAGATGAAAGTATCACTTAAAACCTTCTAAAAATGTAGAAAAAAGACATAAAATCAATTGTAGGACAGCCTTTTCCGTTGGGCTTTGACATTTCCAAATACACATCCCAGTTCTATAATGAAAGTAGGCATGCTTTCAAGATCGTATCATTTATATACCAAAATAACACTTTCTTTGTTTTAGAAACAAAAATTTCTGTGGGTAAGTATGTAAGAGAAACTTTCCTAAGATCGGTTGGGGAGAGAAGGGTACCTTGGCGCACCTGAAAGAAAACGTGAATTAAAAGAGAAATACCCAAACGTTATTAATGCACTGAAAAAATTGTTCTTGAATCAAGTAAACATTACTTGATTCAAGCCAATCGCAGATACGAATGGGAACGATAGAATATGAGTGTGTTCCAAAAAAATATGTCTCGCTACCGTATGCTTGGAACCAGCGTACATTTTCTTAATCTGAGAAAATGCATTCTTAGATAGAATATCGCATTTTATTATTCTAAAACTTTATTGTGTTACTTCATATAGAGATGTATTCAAGTGCAGAACTTAGTTTACTTCCAAGAAATCATTTCTGATACACTTCAAGAATATATTTTCTTAATCTAAGAATATGTAGTATCGGAGCAATAGACTAATTCCTCAACTGAACACTATTTCTCGACGAAAAAAAATGGTTTTCGAAATTATTGTTATATAATCTTCATTTTTTAAATGAATAAAATACGTATTTTGGGCACACTGTTACTTACACATATAATCGTGTGCCTAGACGCTTTAAAACATCGCACTTGCCGAGGATTGAACCCTAACCTAAACCTAAGTATAACTTGTTTAACGCGGCATTTTATACCTTTTATTTTTAAATATTTAAAGCGCTTAAAAACCATTTTTTTAAATGGTCAAGAAAATGTAATAATTGTATTTTAAAGCATTTTTCAAAGCATATAACTTTGTTTTATGCTGTCATATATTTATTTTTTATTATTTACATAATAAAAAAGAATTATGTAAGTATATGGGTGATTGCTAAAATGTTAACCATTTGTAGACCAAGATATTTTCTATGATCAATGAATTCTTTGACTGAAAAACTTAATTTTATTAAGTTTTTATAAATATACATAATAATATTCGCATTAAATTTTCTATAATTAATGACATGTTGAGATTAAATTTTCAATGATCATTGAATTCATCGACTGAAAAATTTAATTTTGTTAATTTTATTTAAAGAAACCAAAATCTATACTTAATTATTTTAAAAAGCGACATTATATGCGCGCTACAGTAAGCGAGAAGCATTGCATTGCCAATTAATAACATAAAAATATAAAACAAAATATTAACTATTTCAGACAGCAAGTAAGAATATAAAATTAAAAATTATTTTAAAAATTCCTGCCTGATTAAGGAATTTGTTTTTCATTAAAGAAAAATTAATTCTTTAAATTCGGTTAGATCAACATTTTTTTCTAAAGTTAAAAAATCTTTGGCCTAAAACTTATTTACTTTAAATTAGAATAACACATGATCATTTTATATTTTGAAAACTATTTTTTTTTCTTACTAATAACTTTCATGAATTTGGCCATTTTTGTGATTTTCAAACTGTTATTATCGAACACAAAAATTGTGTGTTAACAAGATACAACTATGTCTTACAACTCTAATTTAAATTAAATAAGGTTCACATGACAAAATTCTTAACTTTTTAAAAATCAATTTTTATCTAGCCGAATCCAAAAAGTAATATTTTCTTATTGAATAAAGAATTCCTGTATTTAGCAGCAATATTTATTGTTATTTTTAAGTTCGGATGATTTTTTGTTACCATGAACACTATACAAAAATAATTTCAGGGTGGCCGTTTTAATCGAGGAAAAAAATTCTCAGACATTTTCCGATTCACAAAAATGATTCACAGTTACAAAAAATCGAAATGGTTTAATTTTGAGTAGATTAATACATACAAGTAATGAGCGAAAAAAATTATAGACAAAATAAATTTATAACCTTTTAATAATTTTAGGAATGAAATTTGCATAAATAAAATTGATTATGTGCACCAATGTTTTGAATTTTATAAATATTATTGAATTTCAAAATAATTGTTAGCGGCGAAGAGAAACAACTTCATAACATATCAACTTGTCGATTATTATATTTAATAAGATACTTATGCAGTAAGAAGTAAAGTAATTTAGACAAATATATTAATTTTCATAGTATGTGTGCGATGTCTCTCGGATCAAGCCTACGGTTCGTATGTTTAAAAAACTGATGTGAATCTATCTTGATAACATAGGTATCTTCGAAGTAAATCTGACATTCGTTTCAAATTAATAATTATTTGAAGGAAAATATTCAAGCATTATTCTAAGAGAAATTATTTCTTCGCTGAATACATTCATTTTCTCGTCTCAAGAACATGAACATTTTGTTTCAATTAAAATAGTATTCATAATAAGTATATGAATTTACTTGGATCAAGAAACATTTGTTACAGTTTTAGTTACTTGTCATGAGAATATAATATTCTTAATTCAATATTTTATTAAACATGCCGCAAATAAGTATAATGGAACAAATTAACTTAATAGTTTTTTGCTTAGAGTAAATATCCTTTTGATTCAAATAGTTGTCCTGATTCTATTATTTTCTTGATTCAAGAAAATCGGTCTCTTGTAAAAAGAAAATACTTGCTTCTTTCAAGTAAAATCAGCCAAGTAAACTAACCTACTTGATTAAATGCAATTTTTTTCAGTGTGAAAACATATGCTTTATGTAGCTTCATATATTGGTTATATTAAGTCAAAGAATACTATTTATTAAAAAATAAATAAAATAGGGTATTGTCAATTTTTCTCAAGAACTACCTTTGTATCACATGAAACAAAAGTTAGTGAAAAATCCTATCACTGAACTTGTTATACAAATTTTCTGAATAATCGACTAATTGTGAATGTATTGTTAAATACATATTATTCCAGATTCAGACGATAGAAACATTTTCGTGAGCCTAACTATAATAGTTTCTTGTGAATATAAGAGTGCGCCAACTCATCCTCCTCTCACCTAGGTGCAATTTTCAACATGCTGCTTTTTAGGTAAATATGCATTTGAATTAAGATCTTATTGCTGAGAACGGAATCGAGATTCTTCGATTTTGCTTGGTTCACACGTCTACACATTACAATACGGTGAAATACATACTTTACGCCACGATGGAAAGAGCATGAACACTGAACAGCCACGAGCAGTCCAGTCATACGGATTACAGAGGAAGCCGACTACGAGTAAGTCTCTCGTTTAAAATGCAGATTAGACCTTGGTCGCCCTTTAGGAGGCGCCGCCACTAACTTACTGAGTCCCAAGAATCGTAGAAATAACACTTTACGAACACCCACAATGGGAAAGTTTCTAATAAAAAATTCAATAAAATAAAATGCTTTAACTGTGCCAGGAAAATGGGGAATTTAAAAATCGCCAAGACTTTCTACATTCTCGACGAAACAACAAAAATATTTGCTTTAATTGATTTTGTACAATTGAGGGCCCGGATCAAAGAACCGGTTATAACTTTCAGGTGCATAAAGTAAGGGGACCCCTGAAAGTCGGACCCGTTCATTTTTCGGAACGGATAAAATTTAAGGAAGGTAAAATTTCAGAATGGGTTATAATACATAATGGTAAAACTTAGGACTACCAAAAATTCGGAAAAAGGAATAAATCAGAAATCCAAAACTCTGAGTAGCATTTATTCGGGAACCAAAGAAGCGGAATGGGTAAAAATTCGGAAACGTTAAAATTAGGAGGGGAATAAGTAAATATATGGAGAGGAAAAATTCGGAAAGTAGAAAAATTCGGAATAGTAAACAAATATTGCTATTAGCAGGTCTATAGTTTTTTTATTTATGGTAGCATACAAATATTTATCACAGTAAATTTGAATAGCATATCATAATAAATTTATGATATCCGTCATTTTAAATTTTTCACGAAAAAATAATTATTTTTTATCATTATATAATTTAAAAACAATTTTCAACGTACAACATAAATTTATTATGATATGATATTTAAATTCACTGTGATAAATATTTGTTTCCTACCATAAATAAAGAATTATACACCTGCCAATAGGTATATTTATTAACAATTCCGAATTTTTCTACTTTCCGAATTTTTCCTCTCCGTATATTTACATATTCCTAATTTTTCACCCTCCTAATTTTAACGCTTCTGAATTTTCACTCATTCCGCTTCTTTGGTTTCCGAAGAAATACCTTTCAGAGTTTTGGATTTCCGACTTATTGCTCTTTCCTACTTTTTGCTATTCCTAAGTTTTACCATTATGTATTATAAACCATTTTGAAATTTTACCTTTCTTAATTTTTACCGTTCCGAAAAATGAACAAGTCCCCTGAAAGTCACTTAAATTCAAGCGGTAAGAAGTCTCTCCACTCCGAGCGCCAGAAAGTTATAACCGGTTTATGGATCAGGGCCCTGAATGTCGAAACAGTCATGAAGCTTCTATTTTGAACCAAGAATCGTAGAAATGCCAGTTTACTAACAAACGCAATGGAAAACTATCTAATAAAAAAAGTTCATAAAACAAAATGCTTTTAATATCACAAGAAAATTGAGAATTTCAAAATCGCTAAGAGTTTTTATACTCTTAAATAAACAACAACCAAAATATGTGCTTGAATCGATTTTGTACAATTAACGGTCCGTATAATGTAACTGGTTACATCTTTCTAGTGAGTATAGCCCCTCCATCCCTGTATGTCGCCGAAATTTAATCGATCGCCAAAAAGTTATAACCGGTTCTTTGCTCGGGGCCCATAATACTAAAACAGTCTTACTGCTTATATTTTGCGTAGATTAGAATTTGGTGTTACTTTCGGAAACGCCGCCAAGAAACAACCAAATAGTTGAATTCGTGAAAACATAATTGCATTTTCGATCAGCAAAGACAAATTTTCAATCAAGAACTTTTCTACCAAAAAATATGAATTTGCAATAAAAAAAGGTGAATTTTCAATCCAAAAAGGCGAATTTTTGACAAAAACGAAAATAGTAACCGTACCACAATTAATTCAATATCGTCAAAAAATATAAAAATATATCGCATTTTTAAGAAATGATTGAATTTTCAACAAAAGAGGATAATCTTCTGTCACAAAAGATGAATTTTACAGTTAAACATTCAATCGAACAGTACGAATTTTCTATCCAAAAAAACGTGTGATCAACAAAAGAGTTAAGTCTTCAACAACAGAATGGTTGATTTTTCGACCAAATAATTGGATATTTAACAACAGTTTAATTTTCAAAAAAATGGTTGGACTTTCACGAAATAATTAAAATTTATACTAAAATTATGAATTTTTAACACAAAAAAACCGAATTTTTAACAGAGAAGTTCCACTTGTAACCAAGTAGTCGAATTAAAAAAAAAAAATTCTCAATGAGAATTTAAATAAAAAAGAGTTGTCAACGAAAAATATAATTGTTGATACGTCAACGGCAAAAAGATTTCAATTTTAAATTAAACTAAAAAAATTGAATTTTTTACCAAAAAGATATAATTTCTACGAAAAGAAATAAATAAGCAAACCAAGAAGACAAATTTTCAACAGAAGAATTGACTTATCCCCTAGGAAAGATTTTTCAGGTAAGGGGGAAAAAAATTTCAAACAAATTGTTTAATTTTCAAAACAAAAAAAAGATAGATTTTTTAAACGGTGGTAGAGAAGGGAATAGGTAAAAAGTGTGAAGTCTGCATTCAGATGCTTTACTTTTAAAATAAAAACACTAATTTTCATTTTTTCAAACATTTAAACAAATTATTACTCATATTTATATGTTCAATGTGTTAAACCCTTCACCCCCGTGCCAAAAATTTTCACAAACCCTGGTACTCCGCCCCCCCCCCCTTACCAGAAGGTGTCTTAGTTTTTTAACGGCCTCGTAGAAAGGCCCTAACCTCGTCAACTTGACATGAAAAACCGACATGAAAAGTGCGTCATCCCGCTCGAAGCACGTAAGAGTGTCGCTTAAGCACCCCTCTTTCGAATGCTTCTTCTTTTCTCTTTCGTAGCGCATAAGAGTGTCTCTTGAGCACGTTAGTCTCTTTCGTACGCTTCTCCTTCTCCTTCTTCTTTTGTCTTCGCAACACATAAGAATTTCTCTTCTTTCTTTTTCTTCTCTTTCTTTTCTCTTTCGAAGCGCATAAGAGTGTCTCTTAAGCACACTTACCTCGCTCGTATGCTTCTTCTTCTTTTCTCATTTGTAGCGCATAAGAGTGTCTCTTAAGCACGCTTAACTCTTTCTTAGGTTCCTTCTTTTCTGTTTCGCAGCGCGTAAGAGTGTCTCCTAAGCATGCTTCTTCTCCTTCTTTCCTCTTTCGCAGCACACAAAAGTATCTCTTAAGCACGCTTGTATCTTTCGTACGCTTCTTCTTTTCCTTCTTATTTTGTCTTTCGCAGTGCACAAGAGTGTCTCGTTCTTCTTTCTTTTTCTTCAACTTGTTTTCTCTTTCGCAGCGCACAAGATTGTCTCTTAAGCACACTACTTGTCTTTTTCGTACCCTTCTTCTCTTTCTCCTCTTTCATCTTGACTCTTTCACACGGAAAACGTACGAGAGAGATACTCTTATGTGACTTGCTATTTTTTCTAAAGTATAATGGCAAGGTACAATTTTAAATCGAATAAATTCATTTAAATGAAAATAAAGTAAGTCTTGTCTATTTTGTAAGAACATTGTAGAATTTTCTTGAGCAAACATTTCACAGACTCGCGTGCAGGCATGCTTATTGAATCTCTTCCGGTGCTTCCTTTGTAAGGAAATTACGGGATCGCCGTATATGTTTAAAGTTAACGCGGTATCGCACAATACCCGGCGAGTAGCAGTATGAGAAGCGCTTTTCAAGCAGCCACGTTACTACTCTCTTGCAAGACTGCCCTGCCGGCTAATGACAATAGAAAGCGCCGAACACGTTTGTAAACCGGCTCTTATAACACTTATAAATTGCACTCACTGCCAAGATGAAACGCCTTCTTTGCGGAAATGTGGATGTCAGGTGGACGGTAGGCCTAGGGTCACGAATCTTTAAACTTGCTTTCGAGAAAATTCTGATTGCGATTTCTCGTCAGAAAGAGAAAAGTCCTTTGTTTCAGGATTAAAGGTCTATACACGAAGTGAGAAGAAGAAAAGAGTGTAATCTTTTGTTTCCTTAATCGGGGATAATTTTTTATTGGCCCTGACCATTAATGCTTCAAAACAAAATTATTATATTGTAACATTTTTAATACAGAAAATTTTATAAACAGAATAAAAAAAGTGAGTTTAAATTATGTATGTAGCTAGAAAATGCAATGCTCTTTTTAATTTTTTGTATTTTTATTGAGGTGTAGATGTTTTCATTAAATATACGTCACTATAAGTTTCGTTTAAAGAATATTTTAGGAATTGTTAAACTAAAATGTTGTTTGGTAATTTTTCGTTTTGGCTACAATGTAATTTGTTAATAAATTTAACGTTTACCTTCAAAGCCTTTAAGATCTCTTAACATCATTGAAATCTTCCGATATCTGTTCAAATCTCTTGATATCTTCAAAAACATTCTAAAACCATATAGGAACTATAAAATCCTTTCATATCTGCGGAAATTCTTTAAAAACGTATGCATTTTTGTTTTTGGAATTTTAAAAAACACCCTAAAATTTCGTGTGATCTTTTAAAATACCCGAAAATGTTTCATATGAATGTAAAAAAATTCTGAAAAATGTATAGACCTGAATTCAATATTAGTTATCCCATAGATTAATTTATTGAAAGAAAGGATCCTGAGAAGAAAGATTGTTTTTCATTCACCAATTATTTATAATTAATCTAAGCTTGAAGTATTATAGTTTCATGAGAAACCATTCCATCTAAGAAGAAGAGATTTTCTAAGCATGAGGGTGTATGTCTGGAGTTAAGACCTTCCATGAAGCACAGTTCCTTGGTAAATGGAGAGCTAAGGAAAAAAGTTTAAGAGGCCTCGTTTAAGTCGGTAATGCAATTCATTATCGCGGCATCTTCAACCGCGGTGTTGCTGCCGTCGATGCCGATGCCGCAGCGAAGCTACTCGTACCGCACACATCAGCTGCTTCGCATGCATAAACCTAACCTAACCTATGCTCAGACATTGGTGAATTACGATCAGTAGAACTTGCGTTGCCACTGCGAGTGCTAAATATAATAAGTCCCAAGTCCCGTTTTTGCTCACGTAATCGATCGGATGATTTATGTTCCAGTCACAAAGGAACTATTACCCTATTGTTTATACAAAAGATATTTTTAAGTCTATCAATATTACAATAAAACCAGTTAACTGAGCAGTTATAAGGGGGGGGGGGGGCGAAAAACGTTATTTTCAAAATTCCCTGACTTTTCCCTGATTTCAATCTTAAACAATTTTTCATTTTCTCTGAGTGTATTTATTACAATTAAAAAAGATGACTTCTGATGATTTATGATGAAAAGATTTATTTTCAATAAATTAGTTGTATTTTTAACCAAACAGTTGCATTTTTAAACTAAAAATTCGACTTAAAAAAAACATTTGACTCCTTTTTAAGTCCGAAAAGATAAATTTTGAACAAAAAGCTTAATTCGTAACAAAAAAAGTAATAATTGCTATTTCAACGAAGAAAGAAATTTTTACCAAAACAGAGTTTCAACCGAAGAGCTGAATTAAAAAAAACATTTTCTACAAAAAATTGGTAGTTCAATCAAATAGTTGAAATTTCAACATGCGAACACGAAGTCTAAATAAAAGTAATTGTTTATATTGCAACTAAAAAGATGAAATATCTACCAAAACAGGTTAATTTAAAAAAAAGACATATTTTCAACAAGATTCATGAACTTCGAAACAAATTGTGGATTTTTCCACTAAAAACATAAATTTTCAATTACGAATTTAAAAGTTAGATATTCAATAAAAAATTAATTTTCGACAAAGAAGAAATAGTTTTCAAAAAATAGTCAAATTTTCGACCAATGATAAATTTTCTACTAAAATTATGAATTTTTAATAAAAAAATTGCAAAGTTACATTTATATTTGAGAAAATTAATTTTAAACTGAAAATAAACCAAGAAAGATTTAAGTAAATTTATAACACTAAAATAATAATTGTCAATTATAAGTTAAATTTATTTCAAAATCGTTAAATATATAATAAAACAATTATTGATAAAAACAAAAAAGATATATAAAAAGACGTACGTTTTAAAGATTTTTATGATAGAATAAATAATGTAAACGACTTTTAGCATAGCTCTTATTTTATAGCAATCTGCAGCGACGTCTTTATACGTGACTTAACGGGAAATACAATTATTTCAATAAAAGTAGTTACAACACAATTTAAAGACCATATTGAATGCAGTTAACACTCAATATAGTGTAAAATGATGTTGCTGCAGCACTGATATATTTCAATGTCAACGGGGACTTTTCCTCCAGAGTTCAGAAATCGTTCCCACGGTGTTACTGCGAAAGTAATTAATGCAGATCGATACACTGCACTGCAATAATTTATTACCGCTACCTGGCCTAGCAGTCGGTAATCGATGTACAGAAACGAAACGGGAAGTGCAAATAATCAGTAGAGCGACGTCAAAAAAAAAGCAGTCAAATGAAAGGACACCATGTAGATGTCAATGAGTCTGTTGGACCGTCATTGGAACTATGGAAACAACTTCCCACGCGTGAGCCCGAGTAGTGGCGTAAAACCAATAGAGCCAATCCATCGCAAATGTTGACGCAGTCGATTATATCGCAGGTGCAACGGTTTGATTTTTGCAATTGGTTAATTGGCTTGAGTCTTGCCAACAGCTCTCGACTTTGGTGGGCGTTGAGGAAATGGAAAAGAAGTCGCTTGATAATGTCAATAATGCGATCGATCGATTTCCACATCGACCGATAACATTCACTTCATTAGCATTCATTTCAACCTTTTGTTTGACCCTTATTGCTAGTCAGGATGTCGCTTTGAGAACATATCCGGTGCAAGGCAACAGCTTACTTCGAAAAATATTCCAGTTTTACATTCTAAGGTGACTTCCCACAGAGAGAAGTTCGTATCATAATTGTAAGCTGAATCCATTTCTTTTTTATGTGCAAACCTTTAAGACAAGAATATGGAGGGTAAAGTCTTGATCAGAACCACAGTATGGAGGGTAAAGCCTGTGACAGCGTTGGGTCGCTTATAATTGAAACACGTCTATTTATAGACATAAGTATGATGCGAGTAGTTCGCATCATCCATACGAGCTAAACACATTCCTTTCTTACGTGTAAACATCTTCGACGGCAATATGGATAGTAAATCTGATGTAAGCCTTGAGTCACTTAAAAGTCAAACGCGTCTATTTATAGTCATAGGTATGGTGCGGGTTGTTCGCATTATCGTTATGAGCTAAATGCATTCCCTTTTGTTGTGTAAATACTTTAGACCGATATATGAAGGGTAAAATTCGTATCAGCTTTGGGTACGAGTAGTTCGGATCATCAATTCAAGGTAAATGCATTCCTTTTTTATGCATAAACATATTAGACCGCGATATGGAGAGTAAATCCTATGTAAGCCTTAAATCGCTTAAAAGTAAAATGCGTATATTTATAGACATAAGTATGCTACGACCAGTTCGTATAATCTTTTTGATGTGTAAACATCTTTGACCGCGATATGAAGAGTAAAGCCTGCGTCAGACCATTGGGCATGCCTAACGATACTAGTCATTAGCTACATTTTTTGTGAACAACCTACGTGCAAACGAAATCAGATATCAGGTTGAAAATTTACGACATTAAACAAAAGACAGTAAGGAAAGTTTGTATGGTCCTAAATTTTTTAAATTGAAAAAAAAAATTATTTTGGAAAACTTTCGTTTGTTTATCCATTCCAAAATCCATCCTGAGGTCGTGTTCATGAGAAAACGATTAACAAAAATATTATTCACTCATGAAAAGAACTAAGGAGACACGTCTGGAAATGACGAAGCACTCACTTTCATTTGCACTCCTCGAATGTCAGGTTGGAACGCATAAAGTCGTTTATCTTCGGTCACTCGCCACACACAACACGTATGTTAACTAAAAGTCATATCCTTTAACACGACGCTGACGTTTTCTACATCTATAGATTTCGAACTTTTTCTAAACATTAAAAAAAATTAAATCGTTTTTTAAATGTTTGCAACCTTTATAAACAAATATATTAATTTCGATAAGTTTGTGGTCTTTAATCAATATCATCATGTAAACACCTCTAAGAGACGTTTTACTTTTTAAAAACTTTTTTTAAATAAATAAACTGTCATTAAGATTTTGTCCAGTTTTTATTAAAATTTCCTAACTTATGCAAACATACGTTGCATCGCCCCATCAATATATTCCAAACTGTTTAAATTAATTTTAAAAATATATAAAATACATAAAAAAATGTTAGCTCTTGAGGGATTTCTTTGGATTATTCGAGATTTTTTTGATTTCAAGAAAGCGCTCAAGTGCCAATTTTTTCTGATCAATAGAAACATATATATTTGTTACTAAAACTTGAAAAATACTCATCAAAACTCGATAGAAAGGACTTATTTTATGTTCGAAATGAAATCTACTTTATTATTATCTGTTTTATGTACCAAAGTTAGACTTCCAACCACCTGTTTAACAAATTGATTTAAAAAAGGTGCACTTAGATATTTCGAAGGTTCGTTTATTGGACTTTTAGTTTCTTTATGATAAATTACGAAAGTTTGAAATTCATATATATAGCTAACTTCAGGGTCGTCCCTTTAGCCACAATCTAACAGGTCACGCCGTTAGAGACTGTCGCAATTGAACATTATCTGATGTGACATTTCATGAAAATATGACGTGCCTCATTTATTTAATAGTCATAGTCAAACGCGGCACTTACGCGGGGGTAATTTTCGTGCTCACGATGTGATTATCAATAATTGTTATCTTGACCAGGATGAGGTCGCTTAGGTCGGGTTGAAAGAGGAGCCGCTATTGGTCTGTCCTGCATCATGAGACCCTCCTCGTGGCCCATCGAACAAGTTGCAAAAATGCGGGAAAGTAATTAACCTGAGAAAGTCCAAGTTCTACGGGGTTTCATTTAATAATGTAAAAAATCATATCCTGATAGATATTCACTCTACTCCCGATATAAGACCCCACGGCTCACATTATTCCTAGAACTGATGGCAAAAAGCAAGAGTGCCACATTCCCAGCCTATTAGTTGCATCAGGTTGCGTAATGCGTCCAAATCCAACAGAAATGGTTCATGCGGCCCTGCCTCTTTAAGTTTTGGTTCCTATGATTGTGGATTAAGGCCAAGGCAAGCCATGTCCCAGACCGTTCTTATATCGAGAGTTGAATGTATATTTTATACGTTCAGAGATCTACATTCAGGAAATAAGAGAAGCGTAAATTATAATAAATCTCGTAAAAAATACGTGTACCTGTTGATCATTTATAATTAAGCAATTAAACTAGTTTTCAGCAGAGAAAACACATTAGAGAGCCACTGAACGGAAACGACAGTCTTTACTTTGTGGTTAGATCTGAGGATCGTGAACTTGTGGTTACAGTAGACTGCAGAGAATACCGAGGATCCTATCAGAAACAGGATGCTCTTGTCCGCGGGAGTCTAGCTCGTTAACAAAGAAGTCGATAATACAGTGATTGACGGTAGCCTAATTAGGCGGTAATGTGGCTTACTTGCTTGTTATATTTAGCTCAATCGATATACCACTTGTGAATTTACGTAGAAATTCTAGACTAAATTCTAGTGCGTTATCTGAATACTTGATAGAATTAATGGAATGTTTCGTAAACATGAAAATTACAAGTTAATATTTGAATATGCATATTTGAAAATATACAATTAAATTATAAATCAAAACGCTGCGATGAATTATCGTTTTTGAAATTTATGAAAATCTTAAGTAGGGTCCGTCGAAAAAAATGTCCGGAAATAAAACTTGGGACTATATAAAAAAGTAGTGTATCAGGACACTGAAAAAACGTAATTTACGTTAGTAAAATATACTTTAAAAATTATTATTTTCATATTTTAAATATTTTCGTGTATGTCAATTTTTTGTGATTTTGGTGGTCTTCAAAAAGCTAAATAAAATTTGAGAGGAGTTAAGACCTGCAAAAAGATTTTAAAATATTGATGCACTACACGAAAATATAAAAATATAAAATCTCGAGTTTAAAACTTTCATCGATCGTTACTTCAGTACACTATTTCACCAATAAACTACTTTTCCACATAGGTTCAATTTTGAATTCCCTAATTTTGTTTTTTGACCCACCCTAATATTACGTTTTTTCACTAAAAAAAGGATGAACTATATTATTTTTTTCTACTGCGGCAAAAATGCCAGGAAACTTTGGAAATCACATGGCATTTTTTTAATCAGCACAAATAACCTGGAAAGCTGGGAAATGACCGGAAATTTAATTTAAAATTAGGGATTATATAGGAAAATGAAAGTTATTTTTAAATGAACAATTGCGTACATTTTTCACTCCCAATAAATTTCGAGTAAAATAAAGCTATAACTAGATAAGAAGAAAGAAACTTGAAGTCAAGCGAATTAACTTAAGTTTAAATTAATTTTGTTCAATTATATTTGAGTATATTTTTCAGTAAAAGGAGAAAGAATTCAGTGTAATTTACTCAAAAACAGTTAAATTAAATAAAACTAATCAGAATTCAGTATAACATACTAGTGTTTAGTAAAATTAAGAAAATTTTATTCGAATTTAGTAGAATTATGTATAATCCACTAAATTCTCAACAACTCAGAATTATATAGAACTCACGATCAGCAAGATCACTCGATTACAGTAAAATCAGTATATTCTCCTATAATTAAAAATATTGATTCAGCAGAATTCAGCAGAATTTACTAGAAATCAATAAAGTCCGCTGAAACTTATTATAAATCACTCGAATTCAGTCAGATGAATCAGATTCAAATTTTTTCATGAACTATGTAGTCCACTAAAAACATTCAAATTCACAATGTATTCATCTTATTTTCATCTATTTTTCATTTCTCTGAAATCTTCTCGAGATATTCCCTTTGTAAAAATTACTGAGAAATCTAGACCTCTGTTGGAGACGAAACACGAGCAAACAGGTTATGGTCCTATTATACTTCAATTGCTTGAGCGCATTGTTTAATAATTTTGACATGCAAAATGAAGTAATAATTACACACAAACAGCTGATAATTGTATAAAATTAAACAAATATTTCAACTAAAGTTGCCATTAATGTAATGCAACTGATATTTCTGGAAATAATTTTCATCGAAAACATCTTTTTACTGATGAATTCCAATTTTTGCAGTCAGACGTGAAATTAAATAAGATTACAACTAAAAATGCACCGGATCTAATGATCTTCTTTTAATCATACTGCAGAAGAGAATTGGAAAGAAAATTGTCAGCTGAGGAACTATAATATTATTTCTTAACATAGCTTATCTACTGGATTGCGTATAAAAAGAGGAAATTAATCATGCAAAGAACATTTCAAGTTACACTGCATTAGGAATGTAAAACGAGTAAACGATGATGTTCATGGTTGCAGTTTGTTCTTCACCGGAATATGTTACTTGCTGCAGGTTAAAGAAATGAAAATGTAGAAGAAGAGGACTGGGTGGTATCTTTTGGGCCTGGAGGTGTTCTCCAGGTGCACGCACGCAGCCTAGGTCCCCACGGCGGATCTCTATATAGTCATTACCTTTTTTTTGGTCAATCGCGTGCTGGCAACTCCGTCCAGGCATGACCACCAAGTGCTCAGGCTTCGACACTGAGATTATTATGCAGGCAATGCTGAACAGAGAGGAAGCTGGCTTTGCCAGTCTCGCGTGCTACGTGTTCCGGGTTTGATTGTCCGTTTACTTCGAGGCGGTCAGGTTCGCTTCTGGCTACAGCTTACAAAGTATACGAACTCGCCAAGACCATCCGGGAATGTCGCTGCTGATAAGGGGCTTCTGACTTTTTTTACTTCTTCTCCTTCTCTTTATTTTCCCTCCTTTTTAATGCACTTTTTATCTTTATTCGCCATTGGTGCATCACGATAAGATTATCCTGCATCTTTTCAGGATTAATTCTTCTACAAATTTAACTCGAGCACTTGAGAACTGTGCAGAGTTGCTTAAAAATACCATTTTCGAATTTCCCTCACATTTTCTGACTAAGAAAAAAAGAATTTCTAATGAAATACAGTGAAACCCTTTAATAACCCTCCCTTCTATAGCCCTTCCGAGAATTTACGCCGCGCTGCAGGTAGGTCTAACAGGAGCTGCGTGGGGTCTGCGATTGCCACTCTGGCGAGCGCTCAGGTGTGAACAAACAAAAGCGAAGCGGGCTATAATGAGTTAGTTCCCACTCAACGTCAGCCCCAAAATCGGTGCGATAGAAGAGTTTCACTGTAGTTTAATTTTCAACCAGAGATGAATATTAAAATGAAAAAAAATGAATTCTCAACAAAAAATTCAATAGTTGATAGCTATTGCAAAAAAATATTTTAATTTAAAAAACTTGAAATTAATTGTCACCCCAAGGAACATTTTCAAACAAAAAAATAGTTCAATTTTCAGTTGAAAAAATTAATTTTTAAATACAAAAACGAATTTTTAACCAAAGAAATCATTTTTAGTTGAGATGATGAATCTTCAACCAAAAATGAATTTTTAACTAAATAGTTTATTTATCTGGCCAAAGAGACAAACTTGCAAAAATACATGAATTTTCAATTAAAGAAAGATAAATTTTCAAACATAAATAAATTAGTTAAATTTTCAACCGAAGAAATAAATTTTCAAACTAAAAGACAAACTTTCAACGGATAAGATTACTTTTCTATCACAAAATACGAATGTGAGAAAAAAATTGATGAATTTTCTTTCAGATAGTTCAACTTGAAAATAAAAATGAAGTTAAAAAAATTAATCATCAACTTCTTAAAGTGAATTTTTAACAAAATAGTTATATTTTCAATCAAACAAAGCAACTAAAAAAAATAATTGATTAAAAAAATGGAATAATTGAATTTTCAGTTACAAAAATTAACATCAACTTTGAACTAAATAGAATAAATTTTTAACAGATTGCATGAATTTTCAACCAACTACATTAATTTGTAACGAAAAAGGATTAATTTCCCACAAAAAATGAAAGAATTAAATTTTTACTTAAAAATACAATTTTCATTCAAGAAAATTAATTTTCAATCAAACAAAATTTTCTAAATGAAATAGTAAGATTTGTAACCAAAGAAATGAATTTTTAACTAAAATCATCAATCATCAGTCAAAAAATAGAATTTTTATCAAAATAATTGCCTTTTCGACCAAAAATATGACTTTTCAACCAAGAAGATTATTTTTCTGCGGCGAAAGTTACAATTTTAACAAAAAAACATTAATTTTCTACCAAAGACTTAAATTTTAAATTTAAGAAGATACATTTTCAACCAGGCGTGGAATAGTTCAATTTTCGAAGAAGAAAAAAAAGGATTTTGAACTAAAATGATGAATCGTCAACCAAAAAAAAAAAAAGAATTCAAATATAGTAGTTCCACTTTTAACGTAGTAGTTGAATTTTCAACCAAAAATCTGAAACTGTTTCAACAAAGCTGTTTCCGGATATTATTATTGTTGTGATTCATTTACTTTTTTAGTACTATGATGTAAATCCCTAAAAAGAAGTCGTTAGTCTACACACGATTATTGCTAATATTTTGAATCAACAATTAAGCGCAAAAGCAACGAAGATTTTTGTCCAAACATGAGCGACTTGAAGTATAAAGAAAGCATTTTCATGGTAAACTCCAATAAATATTAATCTACCTACTTTTATTTTTTTCTAAATTTTTTACGTGTAGGAAATGAGGCGGTGAAAAAAATTATTCATTAAAATATCAAAGTTAGCCCTGATTAAAAAATCCGCCCGCTTCGCGTACACATTCTCAATGCGCGCGGCTCGCTAGTTTGAGCGCACCTAGTGCGCGCGACTGTTCATTCACGCGCTTCGCGCTCGATAATCCTTTAAAAACCAGAGATCGAAAATTTGAAAGATTTCATTACACTAGCAGTCTTGCGCACGCCATGGTGTGCGACGATTTATCTTTTTATAAGAAAAGAATAAATCAAAAGCCTATCTTTTCTATTTTATACATATTTAATGAACGTTACAAAATATTAGTATAAAATAAAAGAAGAAACCATGGAACGAGTTCTGTATCTAAAACTGTAATTAATCGTTTAAAATAGGATTTCAACAAATTTTATATTTTTTGGTAGAAAATGAAATCAAAGTATTTTATTCTAAATGAGCATTTTTTATTAAAAATTCATTTACACCTAATCTTGATGAATAGCATGTATTACAATTTTGTAACTCACGTTGAAGAAAATCATATTCTTTAAATAATGAACTTTGCATTTTTACACCACAATTTTTATAAATAAATTTAGCAAAATGTTTGCACACGCATTATAATAATTAATGACTTTATAGGTAGAAAAACGCATGTAATAAGCTTGTTGCCACTTGGTAAACTCTCCCCTGAAAATCGTGGTACAAATCTTGATTACAAGAGTAGATATATCCTCAGAAAGTTGGAAAAAAATTACATTATTGAACGCAAATTTTGCCAATTGTCGAATCTCGGGCTTAGTTAAGTCTCCCACTTCCCCCTAAACTTTTCACATTAAAGTTGTTGAAAAACATAAACATTTTCTTTAAAATTAAACTTTTAATTATTATATTTCAAATTACATTAAAATTAATGAAATTTTGTTTTAAAAATAACACTTTCAACAAATGAATACTTTGAAAACTTATAATGTGGGGTGAAGGTGTTGTGAAAAATGGGGGTTGTGGTGGTAGATGGAGGGTAAAGGTGTTATAACTGTTTTACACAAAAATAGTCTTTTGATTTAAAAGTTTAAGAATTAGGAAAGAATTTTATATTTTCTAACTGACCATTCTTACATTCAATTAATCTTTATGTTTGAAAATTCGTTTTCTTATTTTTTGAATGCATCTCTTGGCAGCATCTGCATTCGTCGAAATATCAAATATTACATTTTCTCTCGAAAATTCATATTTGCAGGTTAAAAATTCAACTACTTTGTTGAAATTTTACATACTGGTTCGAAAATCCAACTCTGGTTAAAAATTTAAACATTTCGATGAATAATATTTTCATTTTGTTTTAAGATGTCCACCACTACGTTTTCATTGAGAATCCTTTTTTTAATGCTACTTTTTTGGTTAAAAATTATTCTTTTTTGTTTGAAAATTTTTCCATTCAGTTTAAAATTTATATTTATAGGTTGAAAATTTAATTATTTGGTTAAAAGTTAAACTATTCGGTTGTAAATTCAAATCTTTCAATAAAAATTCAAATTTTCAACAAAACCGTTTACACTAAAAATGAAAAAGTTTAATTTTCATTTTGAAAAAATTAACGAATTTGCAACCAAATAGTTACTTTTTCATCCAAAAACATAACATTTTAACAAAATAGTTAAACATTTAAACATTTAAATTTTTGACCAAAAACTAAAAAATAGGATTATTTTACACCAACAACAGCTGAATTGATCCAAAATTTTGTAAAAGATCGTTCAACCTTAAAACAATTAGAGAAATTTTAAAGAAAATGATTAATTTTTAACCAAAGAAAGAAAGAATTTTCAACAAAAGAATTAAATTTTCAACTAAAATTATGAATGATCAACCCAAAAAAAATCCGTTTTTACTCAATTAGTTTAACATTTAACGAAGTGGTCGAATGTCAACAAAAAAGATAAATTTTAGACAAAATAATTGAGTCCTCATAATTGACAAGTACCAAATTACAGTTTTAGATGTATAAATGCATATATTATCGAGCGCAAAGCTCTAGAATGAACAAAGAAAAAAGAAAAATATATACAAAATTTTTGAATTTTCAACCCAAAAAGTCAAGTGTTCAAAAAAATAGTTGAATTTTCAACCAAAAGGGATACATTTTTATTGTGTTTATGTTTAGTAAGAAAATCAAGTTTCTACCCAATGAGATGAGTTTTTAACCAAGAAAAAATTTTAGTCAATACAGAGAAAAAAATCAACTAAATTGTTAAACATTTTCAACAAAATTTTCTTTAAAAGCCCTTATAGTTTCCCCCTTATAGTTTAAAAATCAAGTAATTGGTTCAAAATTCGTCTTTTTTGTAAAACATGAATCTTATTGGTTAAAAATGAATCTTTTGAACATAGAATTGTTTTTATAAAGAAAAAATAGTTCTTTTAAAATTAAATTTAAAAACAACACCTGTCTAGTGTTAAATTAATTCGATCTCCTTTGAAATCATTTTTATAACACTGTTTTTTTTTTGTTAAAAATTATTTTTTTTTAATAGAAAATTCAATTATGACAGTTTTCGTAGAAAATTAATTTTTTTAATTACAGTGTGATCTTTTTGATTTAAAAACCTAACTCATTGTTTGAGAATGTATGGATTTTCTTTTCAATCGTCTCATTTAGTTGAAAATTAATCTCCTTGTTTAAAAATTCATTTTGCTGATTTAGAATTCAACCATTTTCATGGCAATTCTTTTTTTTCAAAATTAATTTATTGGAGTGAAAATTTAACTTTCCATTTTCGGTTAAAAATGTATTGATATTTTTAATTACAATCTGTTTTGGTAGAAAATTCAGCTATTTTTTTAAATTGCACTTCTTTAAGTTAAAAAGTATTTTTTAACTAAATACTAAACTATACCATATTTCGTTGAATATTAAGTTCATCATTAAAGCTTCATCTGTTTCGGTTTAAAACGGACCTTTTTCATTCAAAATTCAACTATTTTCTTAAAATTTCTATTTTTTAAAATTAATTTCTATAATGGTAGAATCGACTTACATTACTTTTGGTTAGAAAATGATATTTTTCAGATAAAAATCATATATTTGTTTGAATCTTTCTAAACTTTGTAGAAAATTCGTAATTTTGTAGAAAAGTTATATTCTTGGTTGAAAATAATATTTTTCATTAAGGATTCAGTTTAAAAAAAAAACCTTTTCAGTTTGTCGAAAACCAATTTCATTAAAAGAAATTTCAGTTCTACTATTTTTGGTTGAAAATCTATATTTTAAATTGAAAATGGACCTTTTCACTCAATTTTTTTTTGTTTTAGCAGAAAATTAATCCTTTTGATTTAAAATCTATCTTTTTCCGTTAATAATTGAAGTATTTGGAAACGAATTTATCTGTTTTGATACAGTATTTATAAATTCACAATTCTATTAAAAATTCGTCATTTTTGGTAGAAAAATAAACTCCATAATTAAAATTTCATATTTTTTTCGAGTATTCTATTATTTTTTTAAAAATTCCTTTTTTGGTGAAAAATTAATTTATTTAAGAGAAACTTCGATTATATCATTTTTGATAGAAAAATTATATTTAAAAAAAATGGATCTTTTTTTGTTAAAAATTAAATTGTTTTAAACCGTCTTTCTAAGGTAGGAAATTAATCTTCGCGGTTGAAAATTTATCTTTGTGAATAAGAACAAAACTATTAAGTTGCACATTCCTTTTTTTGTTAAAAATTAGATTCTTTAACTAAAAATTTAACCATCCCACTATCGGTGAAACACTGAAATTTGGAATTAAAAATGAATCATTTTGGGTTGTAAATTCAATTATTTGTTTCAAACATCGTCTTTTTTTATATATAATTAATCTTCTTGGTTGAAAATACATCTGTTTGCTTGAAAGTTCAACTATGCATCATAAAATGCATCTATTTTCGTTGAATTTCAATTAATTTGTTGAAATTTCCTTGTTTGTTGTTAAATATTAATTCTTTTAACTAAAAAGGAATTTTCCTATTTCTGGTTTTATATATTTATATCTTAAATAAAAAATTTATTTTTGTTTTAGTAAAAACATCTAAAATTTGTTTAAAAATTTATCTTTTTGATTAAGGATTCAACTATTTTATTAAAAATTTAACTGCGTAATTTTAGGATGAAAATTTGTTAAAATCTTATCTTGTTTATTGAAGATTCAACTATTTTCTTGATTTTTTTTGTTTAATAAAAATTAATGTCTTTAAGGAAAATATTCATTAAATCATTGTTGGTAGAAAACTAATCCTTTTTTGTAGAGAATTAATTTTATGGGTAAAAAATTAATCTTTTTTTATTATTTTTAACATACATGTCAAAATTCGATTTTTTATTGTCTTATATGGGGAAAAAACGTCTTGCATAATTTACTATAAAAGAAATTTTATCGCTGAGAGATTCTGCTAAATAATGTATAGAACCTACTTGATTTTAAGTCAATTCTATCTTATTCTAAATACTTTTTATAATATTTTTTTTGCATTTGAAATTAATTTAGTTGAAAATTCTATTATTTGTTTTATAACAATCTTTAAATAGAAAATTAATCTTTGTGAATGGAAATTCATCTTTTTTGTTCAAACTTTTACTATTTGGGGTCAAGTTCATCTGTTTTAATTAAAATTTGAAATAATCTGTGGAAAATTTAATTTTTTATTGAAACTTCATCTTTTTTAGATAAAAATTTAATTATTTGTTTGAAAATTCCCGTATTTTGTTGAAAATTTGTGTTTCTTGTTAGAAATATAAAACTTCTCTTTTGAAAATTCATCTTTTTGATTGAGAATTGAACTATTTTGTTGTAAGTTCCTTTTTAGTTGGTCAAAAACTAATTTCTCGCCGACCATTGGATGGTTATGTAAATGCCCCTACATCCCTATATTATGTATCATTTGCTGAAGGTTTTGAAAATTGTGTTTTTATAAAATAAAGATTGAGCATTTGGCAAAATTGTCGGCAGATATGGAGACCTGACACATCCATATTATTGAACATAATTCATTCAATCCCACATTTCTTAAACTATATATTATTTAAAAACATATAAAACATTGGAAGCCTATATATTTTATGCAGCTGTTTTGTGGTGAAGGTGAAGTGCAAGGACTTTAATAGTACTTTTCTGATATTGAGTAAAGTTAGTGTAATATTGGTGTATTTTAATTATAAGTTAATGTTTTAATTAATGTTTTCATTGAATATAAACATTAACATTAAGTATTATTCCTGTGGAGCATGAAATTTTTTATAAAATTCTATTGTTGATATAGAATGCGGCAGCAACGTTTTAAGATTTTGAGGTTAATATTACATTTTGCAATTCAAGAACGAACTGCTTGCAGTTGAAAAATTTATCCAAAAGATGTAGGATAAAAATATAAAAAGATATTTTTTATTTTAATCCTGACTAAAATAGTTTCTGTTTTTTCACCAAAAATTTTACAAATTTGAAGGAAATTTTTTAAAAAATTTTTATGAAAAATTTTACTAATTTGAAGGAAATTTTTAAAAAAATTTTTATGAAAAATTTTACTAATTTTCAATGTATTTCAAACACGGAGTATTTTTTCATATTTAGACAAATAAGTAAAAGCTTAACTTTCGTAAAGTTTTTATATTACATTTTCGTAACGTTTCATAGGAAAAAATAATATTTTATAGATTTTTGTAGATATAAAGATGATTTACATTAAAGTGGTAAAAATGATCTAATTCTGCGATCAGCAATTTGCTCTTATATTCTAAAACTAATTCCTAATCTCAAAATCTGAAAAAGTTGTTATCGCATTTTACACCAGCAATGGACTTTGATAACAAAACTTATAACAAATTCCATGATTCATAGGAATATTACTTAATGTTTATATTAATAACAAATAATAGCTTAAACATTAACTTGTAATTAAAAATATACTAACCATGCTGATAGAAATCTCAGAGTATATGTTGGAGCTTCTCAAGGCTCTGAGAAGCTCTGAGAGATTCTCCGCAGACACTAAGGTAGATATATTTAATGGTCCAGATAGCTCGTTTAAATGCTTTGAAGGCTTAAAAATGTCCTTTCCCAAATTGAAATAAAAATACGATCATGAATAACAAGCAGAGAGGCTTAAATTGAAATAAGAATTCGATCATAAATAACAAGCATAGGTCCTGTATTGCGGCGGTGTGGGTGGCAATGTTTCGATTATTATTTTCAACAGTGATCCAAAAACACTTGCGCATGCTTGAACTGTGTAGCGCTCATTGGTTCTAGTTTGCGTATGTATTTAAAAATCAAGTACAGACGCGCACCGTAGCCAATGAACACCACTCAAATCCAAGCAAGCGCAGATCAAGAAAGCTTCTTTGGGATTATTAACATCAAGAAAACACGTGTAACGTTCCATTACTGTATAACTCACGGTGACTCACGAGTGTCCCTTTCGCACGCGTGTAGCTATCAAAGAGCGAGCAATCGTGACAATTTTTTCAATAGTTTCCAACGCTGTCTAACCCACTGACACCTCGTGTCTCACGCATATAGCAATGAAAATCGAGTAGTGTGACAATCGAAATTTGATTATTGAGAATATGTGTATCGAAGAAATGAAACGTGATGAAGTTGATGAAGTTGATAAATAGACTTGACGTCGATCTCATTGTAATTTGAAATCACACAGGAGTGAGTGTAAGTATCCTTTATTGCCAACATCTCACAACACCTCGTTATCATCGTCGTTGCGTGCAATTTGCTATTACGTACATCCTGTCGGCAGGAGCTAGCAAGAACTGTACTTCAGGGTGGTGATCGCTCATGTACGCACCACAGCGACAAAAGGGGTTTCATTATTCAACGGTACACCCGGGGACAAGAAATGGGATGTGTGATTCTACAGGAACACAACGTTTACAGAATTCATCGACGAGATCTACTTTTACTTAAAGATACTCATTTGGCCGATTATTACAGTAATTAACGCTGAACTGCTTCATGGATCATGATTCCAATAAAAAGGATGAATGCTCCTTATCCAGATGATACAAAAGAAATTAAATTATGTTTTTTTTAGTTATGACAATAGTTCACTTAATTTTAGCAATTTCTAAAATCCTCGATATAAAATAATATGGAAAGGAATAGAAATTACGGGCCAGGAAAGTTCAGCAAGTGTTGCGACAACAATTTTATAATAGAAATGTCGGAATATGAATGAACTGAAAAAAACATAAAAGCGACAGAAATAAAAAAAAAACAATTTTATTTTAATACTAATTGAAAACTATTCTTACCTAAATACATGAAAATGATTGAGAGCGAACCTAACATCGATTCATTAACAACAATGTGAAGAAACGGTTAATAATTCAAATTACCTGAACAGAAAAAAATATAAACATTAAAAGCGATTCAATTGTTTTGACCTTGTCATTGATTAATATACCGAACATTAATGAAGTTCAAATTGAGTTTATAAGAGAAAATGAGCGGAAACCAGATTGAAACCTTAGCTTTTTCTGTATGTGCCTACTACTCGACACGTCTGGAATGACACGGCGGTTTAGAACGCTTAATGTTTGCGATGAAGTATCGTCAACGCCGTCTGTCTGGCACTCGAAATTAGTCGAGTCGTGTAACACCACGTCTCGGGCCAATGGACCGAACTTCTCTCTCTCTCTCTCTCTGATTGACTAGGCTATCACTTTTGTTCGGATTAACTAATAGGACATCAATCGTCTCGATCTGGACGCGTCTATGGCCCCTAGCGTATTCTAGATAATCGAGCATGCTTCGGACTTGATTAGTCATCCGTCAACGAGGTCCGATAGCTCGGCGTCAATTTGATTCATTCCATATACCTCCACTGTCAGCAATAAATATGCGAACGCCTTCAGGATGAAAAAGGGTTCCTCATCTGTAAAGGTCAGGTGAGATAGCATTTCATGAAAGATATACTTTAGATACAGGAAAGGGAACTCGACCATTTTGTGTACCTCACTGGCAACCCTCCTGATTCATTTGATTATTTAAATGTAGAACGAGATTATCAAGCTCTAAAGAACTGAAATTTTGAACCTTCGTTCAAGATTGGAATTTTCAACTAGAGAATAATAAGCTCTCACGGCTGTTCTAGAGTAATAGTAAAATTAGATCAGAACAGCAACCATTAATCAATGGAAATTATGATTCGCCTGAAACGATTGGTTCAGTCCTTTTCTGCAAAAATTACTCAAGCTACCACAACCTACAGAAAGTCATAACTTAATATCTGTAGCATTGAAGTTGATCCACTTGTGCTGCGAATGCTTTAACTGTAACACAATCTGAGACACACAAGAAGTGCTTTAAGGAAGGCTAAAGCGTCTAGTTTACGTTTATCGCCCTAGCCCTAGGTAGCAAACCGATGCCAGGAAGGCTTTCTGACACTGGCTACATTTAAATAACAATAAATATGCCTCTTGCCTGATTGGAGGCGACTTTAACCGCAGATTCTGTCACCTTGTAACTACGGGACTTGAGGCTAAGATCAAAGATTGATTTACAAAGGACGTTAGCAGTGATAATGGAGTCTCGTTTTACGACTGGAAAGGCCCGCACGACGCATATGCAATATAGTACCATTAGAAATAAATGTACAGACTAACTAATGGCGTATAGGCTTCAAACTATACATGTGTCAAGAATTAGCATTAAAAACCAGGCTTTCTGATTGGTAACAGGACAATAAAATGATACATTTTTAGTTGTCTGTATTTTTACAGGTCCAATCTATATTTAGAAGAGTGTCTCACTGTAACTTCACCTGTCCACATTTCCGGCGCTAAACATTCAGTTATTTCGTTCTTTAACCAGTTTCTAGCCACGCAAGCACCATCACGAAGTGTTATTAGCGTTAGACGCAGCTGTACTTCTCTAACAGCGTTCAAGATTTTATTTACGCTCTTGGTGCAATTGTAAATTTGCATGGTTAATATTCCACTGACTTCCTGGACACCTTGCTAATCAGTAACGGTGAACATGTGTCCCATCAGCTGCGACTGAGAGAACGAAAAGGAGACCGTGAATTCGGGGAATTTTGTTGTTGATTCAGCAATCTAGCTTCAAAACCTGATCTCATCAGATAAACATTTTGTCAAATAATTAAAAACAAATATTCTTGAATATAACATTTGTGCAACGATTCAAGTCACGTAACGAGTTTTTTTTTTAATTTGAGACAGGCTAACATGCAGTTTGTAATTACATCTGGAAAATTCTGAAGCGCAAGAGACTGTCGCAATGTTCCTCGCGTGTTTACATTGAAAGGAAGAAGATCACATCCCGTCTAGAAGCGGCGCGGCGCTCGCTTTGCTACTACCTTACACCGTAAGAGATTAACGCGAAGGGAAAAAAATTAGGACGCTCTCCCTCTGATAAAATGGAACAAGCTGCTCATTACCGTGTATTGAGGATAACCTCGTAAATGAACTTTATATATGGCCGACTGATAAGTGAGATTTCATGGTTGTTCAGAAAAACCAATAGTCACGGGGACGATTTTCAAGATTTGCTTTATTGGCTGCTAATTATTCAATTAACAACATTTATGATGATTTATTATGACTAAATAATGCAGAATTTTAAATATTTTTTTCTTCAATAATCTTTTTTCTTCATATATTCGTTGAAAAAAAGTTTTAGATCACATTTTTTTTTATTTTACGATGAAATAATAATTAATTCTACATTTGTAGGCATCTTTAAAAAATATTGATTGACCCGTTTACAAAACTTCTACTATATTCAAATCTTCATTTAAAGCTTCCCAAAAAAAATGTTTTTTATCTTCGTTTTTGTTTTGTCTTCATCTGATGTTTTGACAGAACTTTCATTGACAAATTTACATATTCTGATAGAACGCATCGATTAACATATTTAAAAACCTCTTACCACTTTAGAATGTCAATTTATAGCTTCTCTAAAACATTGCTTTGGAGAAAAGAAAAAAGATTCTTTATATATTTTTTTATTTCACGTTTTAACGTAGTTTTAATTGTTAAATTCATTGGTTCTGTCAGTGTATTGATTCATACCAGAAAAATTGGTTGGGATTGGAAATGCGACATTAATGTAACTCAAATATTTTTCGATTATAACAAGATACATCGATTGGATTATTTAGAAACCTTTTTCCACTTCTTGAATTTTGTCCAATTCTGATATTTTGACCTAACATATATGGGAAAATTTATTAATTCTGATTCAAGGCATCGATTGACCTATTGATTAACCTTCCACGAAAAATAGTTTGGATGTTAGGAGTACAGCATTACTGCAACATAAATATTTCTTGGTTGTGACAAGGCACACCGATTGACCTATTCACGAACCTTCTACCTCTTTCCAACGTCAATTTATAGCTTCTTCAAAAAATTCTTTACTTATATCTGAAAAAATTCTTCGATTTTATCTCATATCATCTTTTCTAATTTAAAATTTTTTTATAAGCTATCATTATTTTAAGGGTGATTGTGCATCCAAAACTCACTATTA
>NC_046663.1:84021147-84057207 GCF_010883055.1 Belonocnema kinseyi
AATACGCCAATTAGCACAAATGGTAAGTTCCGACAGTGCCTACAAGTGTGCCTACTGGCAGCTAAATGGCAATACCGGTTTCATATGTATACACCTGGTATAAATCGTCCACTACTTTGAATTTGAAAAAAGTCATCAAAACAGACCTTAAAAAACTTTAATCGTATTTTATGATTAGGGATCACAGCGGTATTTTAAGTAAAAGCGAGTATTTTTTTCTTGAAAACGGGGATTAAAAGGAGGTTTTATTCACAGATAAAAAACTTTATATATCAAACGTATATCTCGTGAATTTCATTGAGCAAGTTTTTTGATAATTTCTTGTGCTCTTAACAGTTTTTAGCCAGCTTTAAAAAATCTGCCAAACACTTTAAGACTTTCTATTGATAAAATACATCACCAAAAAATGCAAGAAGATGAAAGATTGAAAAGTAGATAAAAAACATAGTTGAAAAATTCGGATTTTTATGCATTATTTAAAAATTAAAATTTTTAATTGTGTTATTCTATGTATAAAAGATTCTATAATAAAAATGTTACAAGCTTAAAATTTGGATGTTGAAATGCACTGGAAATCCCATTCATGAAAAACTGCATGAGGGCCACACTCTCAGCAAGTTAGTTGCATCAGTTTGCGTCATGCGTCCAAATCCAAGAGAAATGATTCATGTGGCCCTGTCTGTTCTCAGTTTGAGCGAGCGAATGTTGTGTTCGATTTAAGTGAAGATGTGCTTGAAGTTCTGAACGTTCAAATGAACGAAATTTTTTACTGATAACTTTGTAAACCAGAAAGAGTGCTAAAATGTTTGTTCATTTATACAATAAATAATTTATTATTGAAACAGAATTATAATCCATATTTTAAATTGCAGGTGGAACAATAATTTGGAGTATAATAAAAATGGGAGAAAATATTTCGTTTATTTGAACGTTCGGAAATTCCGGCACATTAAGTGAAGACCATTTAGTACCAGAGCCGAAAGCACACTTAAACGGTAGACAATTTTAAAACCAAAGTTTTGTGCCAACCCTGTATAAACATTTTGCCATTAATGTTGAATGTGAAAAATATAAGGGACACATTTGCTCACCTGGCACTTTCAGTGTCGTCAGAAACGAGTCGAGTACCTCGTTGATTAGTGCATGTGCATAATGCCCATCAGCATCGAGGATTATGGTCGCGCTGGTCGCACAAGCACTTTATAAAACCGCGCCTAGAACTTGTGTTTGCGCCAGGACGAAGTAGCGATTTCTTCTCTGGCCCAGGCTGCAATTTGCGAGGCGTAGGTCTCCTCTGAAAGTCTGAACTACCTTGACTTTCATTCTGAGGAGTTCTCAACAACAAAATAAATTGAAAGTGATACTGGAAGCGAAAGTCCTCGACAGGAAAACGATGCTTCTTGGTATAAAGATCAATTTGCTAAATTAGACATCTTTATTTTACACGGATGAATTCATGAAGTGATGATTGTAGGGATCACAGTTCGTCCTCTTTTTTTTACCTAATAGCCATTTTCCCTGAAAATGTTCTAAAGATTCAATTCTGGTTAATAAATTCTGTGCAAATTTATTAAAGTATCTTAAGAGCTATTAAATAGCACAAAGTTATTGAAATCATTGGAAATGTTTTAAAATGTCCTAAAACCGTATAGGCCCTAAAAAAACGTTACATCTATATAACGATTTTACAAGGTCGAAATTCTAAGAAATTTTTAAGCTCTTAAAAGTTCCTTAATATTTTATAAAGACCCTAAAATAAAAAAAATATATTGCGGGTTACAATCATGTAAAAAAACACGAATTTTGCCGAATTCTCGTGAACATTGCAGTTCACTTCTTCACGGCTTACATGATTGGAACCCGAAATATCTCTTTTATCAAAATGAATCACCGTGGAAGCATTAAATATATTATTACACCCTAAAATATTTAATGTCCTTTGGAATGTGTAAAAATTATAAAAGTATATTGCACATACCCCACGGTCTAAAAATCCTTTAAAATGTTTTAATTCCCTTGAAATTGTTCTAAGTTCTAGAAGATTCCACTAAATTTCGAAAAATACCTTATAATCTTTAAAATTATTTGAAATCTATTCAAATTATTAAAATCGATGACAAACTCCTCGGAGTTTTTTAAAATATCCTAAAACTCTTTAAAATTCCTTAAAATCTTTGGAAACACTTAAAAATGTATTTTAAAATCTTTCTTATAAAATTTTTTTGAACCTTTAAAACTACTTTACAACCTTATAGGTCCTATGAAATTATTCCATTTCTTCCGAAATTCACCAAAATCCCATGAAAATTTTGTTCAATCCTTTAATGTCATTAAAATCCTTGGAATTTTTTGAAATCCCTTAAAATGTTTAAAACTGGGAATTTGTTAAAATATCTGAAAATCTTTAAAATGGTTTAAAATTCCTTCAAACTATTGAAATAAACTGAAAATTCGTTGGAATCTTTAAGAACATCCAACAATCTTTCAAAATATTTGGAAATAATAACCTGAGAGCTTTTAAATCGACTATTAAAATCATGAAAATCCTCGAAAATCTTTAAAAATCTCTTGGAATGTTTTGAAATAGCCTAAGACCCTATAAAATCCTTTGGAATCCCTTGAAATGATTGAAATCGATTACAAAACTCTTGGCACTTATTTAAATAACTGAAAATCTTTAGAATTCTTTTAAAACTTTAGAAATCTCTTGAAATTTCTTAAAACTATGGGAAATACCTCGGAATTTTCTTAAATACCATACAACCATAAAAATTCTTTTAAATCCCTGAAAGAGATTAAAATATAGTAGAAATTCCTTGAAATGTTTTAAAATACCCTAAAATATTTCAAATAATTTGAAATCCTTTGAAATCCCTTGCAAATGTTTAAAGCACTTGAAAATTGCACGGAATTTTTAAAAGTACCCACAAATTTTCAAAATCCTTTAAAGTCCCGTTGAATTATTGAAATTTGTTAAAAAAGTTCGAATCTTTTAAAATGACAGAAAATATTTTTAAAGAATTAAAGTAAATTCAGAAATAGGTATAGACCTGAATTCAATAGTGGTCAATCCATGTGTTCATTTATTGAAAGCAAAGTGATTAAAGTGATCTTTTCATTTAAAAAAGTCACTTTTATCTTTAATAAGTGAATTAAATGGGTTTTGTGTAAAAAAAGTGACTGAAAGTGACTGTGTGACAGTCCTGATTATTCTTGACAGTTGCTTTAAAGTGCTTCTTACAGAAATACCCGATTTTTGCCATTTTCCTTGATTTTCCCTGAGCAGCGAAATTCCGTGACTTTTCCCTGATTTCCAGGTATGATGTATATGTATATCGCGTGTAGGCGAGGCTCTGTGGTTTCTCGTTCAGGAAGAAAGTAATGATTGCTTGATGATCGGCGTCAACATGCAGACCTTTCTTAGTACCATGGAAAACTTCTCTGTATGCACAATCAAGTTAGATCAGGCACTATGGGACACTCGATTATCGACCGTTTGTTCGATCGATTGGAAATGATCTTATTAAGGGAAATTTAAGCTTTGCAGTTTTATATTTGAAGAATGAAGGACGTTTCTTAAGAGTTCAATCAGTTTCAATTGAGATTGCAATTTCCTGTTTTGTTCGCAAATGCAACTTTCTCTGCTCTTGTCAGATTATCGGTTATTTAATAGTGTATTAAGCTGGAAATGGTAAATTTGATATGAGCTATGAATATTGCTTATTATTTTATAGTAAGAGCAACCTATTTCCTGATTTGATAATTACTATTAGTTATGATCAGAATAAGAGTACATTGAGTCAATGAAATTTACTTCAATCAATCAATCGTAATTGAGTTCATCAGCGACAGGTATTACCCGCAAAAGGATTAATATAGAAATAATAACTGAAAGGAGAAACTTAAGTTACGACTAATAACATTTAATTTACAGATACCGAACGTCACAATATCTGATTAAACTTCATCTGCACATAAGTTATTTATCATTATTCCGACACATCAATCTCACAGTAAAAACTTTGGTCTGGTTTAAGACCTGATTATCTCAATTGCAGAATTCGGCCTTAAATTCATTCAAACTTGAATTAAAATCAGATGAATTTTGTTTGATCGGGAATTTGCTGAACTTAATAAAAACCAATTTCAGGTACTCAGAATGCACACAAAGTTCACAAAAATCACATCTCTGCATAAATTCTAAACATTTTCATCATAGCTGTTAATGAAAAAAGGTAAAATTTCTGTCAAAAGAGATGAATTTTCAGACAAAAAAGACGAGCTTATAAGAAAAGCGTTAAATTTTAAAAGAAGAAAGATTATTCCATCATGACAGAGAATACAATTTTAAGCCAAGAGAAAGAATTTTCAACAAAAAAAGATTTATCTAAAAAATAGTTTAATCTTCAACTAATAATATAAATTTCAACTTTCAACCACGTAGAGGAATTTTCGACAAAAAAACACGACTTTTAACGAAATAGTTGAATTGTCACCAAATTAATTACATTCAATCTAACTACTAGACTTTTACCCGAAAGATATGAATTCTGAAGGAAAAATATAATTCAGAGACTTTTCACTGAAAATGAATTAACATTAGCATTAAATTTAAAAAAATTAACTTTCAAGCATAAATAGTTGGATTTTCTTATTGAGTATTATTAATTCTGTTTGCACCTGAGCGAAAAAAATAGAAAAAGGGAAAGTTTCTTGAAAACAAGGAAAGAGGGGAATTATTTACAAAAGAGGATAACAGGACGATATTCAAGACGAGACTCGAGACGAGATTTGTGAAGAGGGGCATGGTAGAGGAATAAAGGAGGGGGTGATTTGAAAGACATTTTACGTGCATGCCGCTTACTTGGACTAAATTTATCATTTATAATTTGGTACCGCCTACAATTTTTCATGACGAAATTCTGTTTAAGAGAGTGAAATTACAATCCTCGTTATAAAAGTGAGAATTTGAGAAATAACAGACAAACTTTTGATATTTGATAGGATTCGTATTACACCGGTTGACGCAAGAGAATTCGTGACCTCATGATGAGAATTCGCGTTATGTGAGTCCATCATTCTCAGAAATATGAACTTCATGTGCAAATGAAATTGAAAGAATTGAAGGGAAGTGATCTTAGGTACACGAAAGCAATTGCAGGTAACCTAGTGATAGTTTAAAGACGTGAGATTCTTCCTGGGACCACTAATGTACGCGTGGGAACTTGAAGTTTCTCGGTCCCGTGTCAAATTGAATGGTGCCGAGCGGCATAAACGATCGTTAGGCCGGTAATCTTGGAGAATATGAGCGCTCAAATGGCGAAATAGCCCCGATAAGTACATCGATAACAAGAGGTCGATCGATCGATCGATCTTTCCAATCGACGGATTGGGAATTTTGAGACAAGTACAATCGCTCCTAGAGCCCCAGGCTTTTTTTACTCGTAATGTTTTTCTTTAGCATATTAAATCATTGGTGTGAAATTTGTTACATCTCATATGTTTTCATATATCGAAAATTTTGCAACTCAAAGCTATATTAAATTTGGGATACTTTTAAGGATCGGCGTTACCTGTTAACATTTTTTTTTATTAGAGGGCATGCTACTCTACCATTTTGTGAGGTTGCCGGAAAAAAATTCCCTTCAAGTTTGAGACCGATCGGTTAATATTAAGAGTGCCGCGAAGGCCCTGAATATCCCATAAGATTAACATGGGAAAATTTGATTTTCGGAAAAATGGGATTCAGGTTTCTCGATTTAAACTTAGCTTGCGGGAGATATTAAGAATTTGTTGGGGAGTCGCCAATCAATCATTTCCATTAAATTATTCTAAATTTTAATGCCCCCCCCCCCCTTGTGGAGCCCCAAAAATGCCCGAAAAACTGAAATTTACATTTTTGCCCAAAATTAACACATAAATGCCCTTTTTTGCCATAAATTTTTTTTTTGTCAAGTGGAATGTTTTTAAGTATTTGTCAACTAATTAGAAATTGTTTAAACAATTTATTTTTGTTTAAATACATTGTATTTGAACTCAATCATTGAAGGGTAGATTTTTTATGTTTGATTGGGCAATTTGATATTTTAGGAATAATCATCTTTGTTTCAAGCATTTAGTAATTGCTTAAACAATTAATTATTATTTAATTGTAACTTTTTATTAAAAAGAGGTATAAAACTCTAGCTTAAAAAAAAACTAGTATGCTTTTCTGCGAATTATTAAATTTATTCATTAAATACAAAGATTTTTAATTCCTTTCAGAATACTAACAGCCAATCTGCGGGATCAACATAAACAAAACAAAAACTTACTTTCAGTTTTCAGAGGACAAAAACCAGTGTGTCTACGAGGGGTTTTCAAAGGAAAAAAATTATAAAAATAATTTCAGAACGACAAAATTGAATGTAATTTTTATAGAATGAAGTCTTACTAAAAAAACTAACTGTTCATGACCAATGTAAAACATTTTATGAACAAATATTAGTTATTTAAAGCATTTGTTTGATGTTTAAACATTTAACAATAAGCGATATACTTAATTAAAATGAGGAAAAAATCATATTTCTGAATCACAATTTCCAATAAAAAGTTACATTAATATTTAATAAATTTATTAAACAATACGATAATGGTTTAGACAAAAAATTTTGCTCTTTACAATGAAAAATTACTACAACAATTGCAGAAAAACAGAAATTTAAAACATGTATTTTCGAAAAAAATGGTTTAAACAAGCAAAATTTATTTAAACAAATAAGAATTTATCACAAAATAAGGTACTAGTATCTAAATGACGTAGATATCCAATAATAAGCAGCAAAGCTAACAAATTGTTTAAACAATTGTTAATTAGTTGAAAAATACTTGAAAGCATTCCACTTGACAAAAAGAAATGATTTAAGGCAAAAAAGGGAAAAACAGAGCATTTATGTGTTAATTTTAGGCCAAAATGTCAATTTCAGTTTTTTGGGGCATTTTTTGGGCTCCACAAGGGGGCGTGGGGGTTTCAAAATTTAAAGTAATTTAATGGAAATGATTGATTAGAGACTCCCCAACAAATTCTTAATATCTCCCGCAAGCTAAGTTTAAATTCAGAAACCTGAATACCATTTTTCCTAAAAACAAAATTTCCCCATCTTAATCTTATAGGGTTTTCAGGGCCTTTGCGGAACGTCTTAATATTAACTGATTTGGCTCAAACTTAGAGGGAATTTTTATTTCCGGCAACCTCACAAAATGGGGAAGGGGTGGCATGCCCTCTATTCGAAAGTCGGTTTTTGGACCACCCTAGTGAGGAGGTATGTACGTAAAGGTGTAGATTTTGTTTATTTTATTTTATAATCATATGTTGTCCAGTAAGTTTTTAAAAGTGGAGACAACTCCTGACACAAGAACACCCGGTTTACGATATTACTAGAATTGATGTCCTCCGCAGTTTCGTGATTAGGGACCCGCGAGACCAAGAGAGAGGCAGTACTCAGTCAAGCGTGAACAACAACATGAGGGCCGCACTCTCAGCGCATTAGTTGCATAAGGTGCATGAAAAATGGTGATTAAAGTTCATACATAATGCATATTGTTTTATACGAACACATACTGAAGAAAAAAATTTGCTGCATACGATTTAATAGGGTGTTAGTTTTTATTTCACAAAAATAATTTAAACTTGCATTCATTTGGATAAAATCTGTTTTTTGCTATAGCTAAAGCTTCTGAACGGAACTCGATGTCAATATGAAATTGCAACAAAAAAAATGATAAAAAGGGCCAGTAGCAGATATCGAGCCTGGACTTTCTCGTTACAAACTCGGAGCGCTACTGCCTGATCTAACCTTGAGTCTGCGTAGATTTTTTTAAAGCCGTTTTTCTCGAGAATAGCTGAAAAGCGCATCTAATTGTTTAAGCATAATATAAGTTTGGTAATGGCCTATTAAAGTATAGGAGGAGTTTCTGGAATATTTTTTGACTAGTTATTAAATAAAATAGATCTTTCATGGGGTTGAATTAATTTGTTAAACATGAATTCTTTTAGTTGAAAATCCATCATTTTAATCAAGTTTGAGTTCTTTGGAGAAAAATTTTTATATTTTGTTAAAAATCGTTTTTTTTTTCAAATATCAACTATCAAATTTTAATGATCTGTTGTAGTTAAAAGTTCAACTATTTGCTTGGAAAAGGATATATTTGGTTAAAAATTCGTCTTTTTTGGTAACAAATTAATCATTTTGGTTCAAAAATTAATTGTTTGGTTGATAATGTTTGAATTTTGTTAAAGGTTCATTTATTGTTGTTGTCAAAAATCAATTTTTTAAGTAAAATATGCCACCGTTTGGTTGAAAATTAATTTTCTTAAGTTGAGGATTCAAGTATTTTTGTTGCAAACTTGTCTTTTTTTTTTGGTAAGAAATCAAATTCCTTAGTTGCAAACTCAACTATTTGGTTAAACGTTCATGTACTTTTCTGAGAAATCGTATTTTTTTTAGAAAATTCATTTACTTGGTTAAACCTTGATCTTCTAGTCGGTTGAAAATTCAACTGATTTGTAGAAAGCTCACCTTTTTGCCTTAAAACTTCCAACATTTTTAATGAAAATTTTTCGTCATGGATGAAAATTCCTTTTTTTATTTGAAAATTCATCTCTTTTGGTAGAAACGTCATTTTTGAGGTGAAAAATGCAACTGTTTTTTTTTTAAATTAATCTGCTTTGGTTGAGGATTCAACTAGTTTGTTGAAAATTTATATTTTCTAGTTCAATTCTACTGCTTTTTATTTAAAAGAAAAACCTGTTATTGGTACCAATATCAACTATTCCATTGTTGATTGAGAATTCATTTTTTTAAATTTAAAACCCAAATATATTCGGACTTACAGACCCTGAGAAACGGAGATGCGAGGTTTAAATTTTTAGAAAAAAACTTGATGTAATTTATGCACGGCCCCTATATGGACGTGTGTAAACTATTATTATTATATCATTAGCCAAATCCCTTTCGGTGTAAGGGAAGTGTAGGAGGTGGTATCAAGGAGGAGGTACCAAATGTAGAACAATCTGGAATTCCCATGTTGCTTATTTAAACAACACGTTCATTCTGCAACACAGATCTAGCGCAGGTCGCTGATCAATCTCTCTAGCAATGACGCTAGGCGAAGAGCTTCACAAAGTCATCATATGTCATAATCTCACAAAAATACACAAACTGACTTATAATCCTATATTAAAATCCTTACTCTGCACTCCTATCACATCCACTAAATAATGCTCTGCACGAGGGGCCATTGGTATCCAAGATTTCCTGTCCTGGCATGCAAGGTTAGCTTCCCTTACGTCCATGCATCTTTTCATGCAAGCTATTCTGTTTCTATCCTAAGATCATTGAATTTACCTGAATGAAAAAAGGGGTAAATAATGAATTGAATTGATTCTGATAAATTCGCTTAGATAACTTAAGAAGAGAAGATGCGTGCATCGCGCGTCATAACCTGGGTATTAGGTGTAGGGAAATACGTAGAATTTCGCACATGTGTAGAATAGGAACGAAGGACGAAGGAAGGGAAGGGAGCAAATTACAAAGGACCACACACGGTGCATATACCGTCGCGTCGCGTCGAATATATACGGCTGCGGCGTGACTACGAGGATTTACCTTACGTAGTCTCGGGCCTTTGAATCGCTTGTTTAGGATGAAAAGGATCAGTGGCTGCCCGACGCTATGTATCCAAGCCATGCACGTGGGTGGTTGTACCACAAGAGCCGGAAGGATCTCATGAGGTTAAGGATTCGAAAGATTAAACATACGAGTGTATAGTCCCTTACTGGACTTTGCGCTGTAAACGTCCGAGTCACACTTCTTCTAACGGGAAAATGCGCTACACACGTAGATAATGGATAGTCAAACTTGGAGTGTCAAAATTTGGATGGACAGTCTAGTTTTTTGTATAGTACTAAGTGCCATCAATGGCTTTTTCTTCATGGCTAGGCACACCAGAATTGTATAGTCTGTTTGAATATCCACAATGATTTAAACACAATATCAGTGAAGTCAAATCGACACTCCCGAGTGTCAAACAGAAGTAGCTGTGCCACGATCTCTTTCAAACGCCGAGCGAATACAGCCGACACATGCGTGAAGAATAGATAAAATGTGAAGAACAATGTGAGCATCAGTACATATTCTCAACATTTTTGAACGAAATCGTGCGAAAGTTTTCCTAATTGTTTATAAAGAAACAAGACTTGAGAGATTTGTAATACGCATTAATATTATTCTTTTATGAATTTTCCAGTAGTAAGAATGATTTAATTCAGTGTAGCAAACCCGTTTCGTTAGACTCTCGTGCTCAAAGCAATACGTTATCATAGTTTTTTTGCACAGCCAATCATTTCTATAGCATCTTACGCTTCAAAAACAACAAAAATGCTTTCAGACTTATAAGATTATATCAACTTTTATGTTTTTTAGGTTTCATTTAATAATTTAAATTTTCGTCTCTTGTCATTCTTACTCTCATGAAAATGTATGTAGACAGGAGAAGGACAATAGTTAATAGAGCTGACCCTCTGATATAATTAAGTTAACACTCCAACATAATCAACTTTAAATTTCTGGGATAATCAAGTTTAAACTCTGGAAACTGAAACTTGAAGTCAGAAACTATAGACTCTGCGATAGTGAAACTAACTATCAAATTTTGACACTACATAGATAGTACGCTACACCGTAGTTGGGACTGTTCCATAATTAAAGTTCAAATACAATATAGTCAGCCTGATACTCTCGATGTCCAGGCTGACTAGCCATTTTTCTCCGTGCTTTCATTTCCAAATAGTGGTCAATGTTAACAAATTTTAATTCGTGACAAGAACTAATTGGTAGTTAAAATTCTAATATTTTTATTTATTGTCTAGTAGCTCAATATCTGCTCATTCCCTTATTAAACAAATTGCACATGAATGAATATATTAGTAAAATATCTACTATAGAAGGGTACCTACAACCTTCGTAATTTTCTTTGTATTCATACTCCTCCCAGTAATAGATCACTACCACACGTGTAATATGTTAAGGAAATAAGACGCACTTTTGAGCCATTCTCGAGAATTTAAATTAAAATGAGAAATTTAAAGAACAAAAATGAGCAAAAATTCCGGTAGCAGGAGTTGCGAAGAGTGTAGGTTTTCGTTGTATAGATAAATTCTATCTATTAATTTATAGTCAAATTATACTAATTTAATTAGTGGAAGTTCCATTTCTACTAATTCAATTGATAACAAAATTATAAATAATTGAATAAGTAGCATTTGTACTAATCCATAGTTAAATTATACAATTTCATTTAGTAGAAACTGAACCACTATCAAGCGAATTAGTAAAATCTGACTATGAATTGGTTGAGTTGCTACTTATTACATTTGATTACCATTTGGTTACCAAAGGAATTAGTAGACTTCGTAGCAATCACTTATCTTCTATAAAAGTTCTACCGGATATCAATTTTTAGTTGGTTTGATTCTAAAAAGTGAAATGAATGTATACACAGAGCCAAATATTTGGCTCCGTGAACAAAATAATTTTGTTTGGCCTCTTTCCATGTGATTTTATGAAATACCCATTGTCAAGCTCAGTCACGAATTAACAAGATCCCACCTATAATATTACGTCACGTTCTTTCGACCCCTCCCCTTTCACATTTTTTAAAATAATTATAAAATATTTTTCGGAATCTTCTCAAATATGGGAATCAAACGTTACATGAACATAATCGAAAATATAAACCTGATTATTAACACTTTTTCATTCTTCTCAAAGAACATATCAAAGAGCTAGGATATACGAGTCCATGGACATAATACTTTTCAAGTTGTCAATTAAAAACAAGACAACCCTCCGTGACATCACGCGCAGAATGACTCTCGTTGGAAAAATGTAAATAACTCTATCAGATACTACTTTTTAACTCGTTTTGCGGCTCATTTGCAATCTTCGAAATTCTAATACTAAAAAAATAAAGAAAAAGTACTATCGGATATAAAATTGTATTACATTTTTGTTTAATGTAAAAAATATAAAGTTTTAAGGTTTTAATATTTTTTTACTAATTTAAATGATTAAATGTTTTTGAAGTTTGGAAAAATAAATATAGAAAACTATTTAATGCCAATTTGTGTTTCTTTTCGTTTCCTTTTCGGCTTGCCATTTTTCACGTTATATAAAAATTTTGAAAAACTGAAATTACAATTTTTGCAGTATAATAATAAAAAGTATAATAAAATTCTAGTAATTATATTGGTAAGAATTGAAACAATACTAATTAAAATAGTAGAATTTGACTATTAATTAATTAAAAACTGCGAATTAATATTATAAATGCCTACTAAAGCAATTGGTAAACAACTTTGAAACCATTTTAATTTTGTATTATTTTTAACTAGATCTTTTAGGGTTTTTAACGCCGTCGCTAAAAAGCTGTATAAGAAACAATTTTTAATTGTTAAAAATTTACACGGAATTCCGTATAAAAGTCTTAATAAACTCTTAATACTATTTTTTGTTCTAAATAAAGAGAAGGCACGCAATATACCAGTTCTATAAATAAATAAAATGTAGATCTAGCGCAACTGAGTAATATTATGTAACGCCATATAAGTGCGAAATAAAATAAGAAATAACCCAATATTACCAACGTTTAAAGCTTATAATAAATCATATTCTATTGTTACGCTATACATATAAGCGTATTATTGGTTATTAAATATGAAAAGTATGCAAATTTATTACTTCTAATTTAGATTATTACAAACAAGCATTTATGTATTGCAGCTATAAAGCTGTAAAACTGTGAATTCAGTTACACTGAAAATCATAAAACTCGCGTCTTATAAATTTCAAAATGTTGACACGCAGGATTCAATTGCGCAAATACTGTGATTTATATTCAAGAAATTCTTTTTGGCAATTTATAATATCTACTCTATATTAAATTTCAACTCACAATTAGTGAGAGTCTCTTCTATTTATTAGATTTTATCTAAATCTTTCAATAAAATTTACTTACAGGGACTTTTCTCTATTTACTTTTAAAAAACGTTTACAAAATACTCAATGGAAAGCACGGCGATTTACAGGCGGAAAAAAATAGATCGTGACTTCGTGGCCACGCGACGACCCACGGTGAACGCGTGTGAAAGCATTTCAGTGGCCGGCTCGAGATCTTGCCTGATTAATCGTCCTCGCGAAAATGCAATTTACCCAGGCGCGAGATTTCTCAGACGTTCGCATTTGAGAAAAAGTGCAAGGCGATTTTAGAAGGGGAAAAATGCAACAAAAAAGCATAAAACTAAGAATGAGATTCGCTATAGTGATGTTAGAGTGATTAATTGATTATTTAAGATTCAGAAAGAATTTGTGTCAAGTTGCTAGTGCGGTAATAGAATTCTTAAGTTGCGCTGCGTTAATATTAGTGAGCAAAGTTTGCTTATTAAATATGTGACTTAATTTCATTATATTACGAAGACTGCATGAGAAGTACATTCAAAATCTATTGTTATGCTAATTTCCACTATAACATCTTCAGTGAAGATTTAAAATATTAATTTAGAACTTAATAATTAGAAAATATTTTTTGATGAACAATTTAATAGTAAATGTAGTAGATAAGAGATAACCGTTTTGTCAATAACGAGTCAGTCCCGCAAAGCAGGGTAGCCGAAAAACTTAAATTCGAAATTCCTTGACTTTTCCCTAATTTTTCAGTGACAAATTTTTCATTCTGTCTAACCATTAATATGCAAAGACCAGCATTTTCTTCTTGTGAATTTTTTAACATAGAATCTCTTATAAATGGGATTGAAAAAATTCAGATTTAAATTTTTAATATTTAAGTTTATTTATTTCGACCAAAATATATGACTTTCCAGTCATAAAAGATGAATTTTCAAACAAAAAAAATTAAACTTCAACGAAAACAGTTGCATTTTCAGCAACAGATCATTATTTTTAACCAAACAGTTACATTTATTACAGAATAATTAAACGTTATAGCAAAAGTGACAAATATTACAGAAAATTGTTGCATTCTTAACCAAATACTTGAATTTCCAATCTACAAAGATAAATTTTCAATTAAATAGTGAAAATTTTAATCCTAAAAGATAAGCCCTCAACTCAAAACAGTTTCATTTTCAAACAAATAGTTAAATTCTCAAGCCGAAAAGACTAATTGCTTAGAAAACCCTTTAATTTTCGACCCAAAAAGTCAAATTACAAAAAAAATTAATTCTTAACAAAAATGTAATGGTTAATATTTTACCCCAAAAATCCGAATACAAAAGTTTTTTTAACCATATAGTTACATTTTCAACAGAATAATATTCAATTTTCAACAAAATATGTGAATTTTTAAATCAATAGTTAAATTTTCAACTATAAAAATGAATTCTTTATCAAAATAGAGTGTACTTGATACTTCAACCAAAAAGGATTAAACTACTACCAACAGAGATACATTTTACAATCAAACAGATGCATTGCCAAACAAAAAGATTAATTTTTCTACCAAAAAGAGACATTTTCAACAAAATACATTAACTTTCACATAAATGCATGAATTTTCAAATAAGAAAGATCAAATGTTAATAAAGAATGGAACAGTTAAATTTTCATTTTAAAAACTTAATTTTAAGCAAAATAATCAAATTTTGAACGAATGAGATGAATGTTCAACTACAATCATGAATTTTCCAAGTAAAAGGACAAATTATTAACAAATAAAGATTTTTAAGTCAAGAAAGAAAACAATATTCAGCCAAATTGTTGAGCTTTTGCCACAAAAGAAACGATTTTTGTGAAACAGTTGAATTTTAAACCCAAGAAGATGTTTTTTAAACAAAACAAAATTTTTTCCGAAGAAACAGTTGCATTTTTAACCATAAAAGAGGAAGTTTCCAACCAAGAAGTTTAGTTTTGTACCATAAGAAATGAATTTTATATATTAAATCATGAATTTTTTAAACTGAGAGATGAACATAAAAAAAATTTAACAAAGCACTTCAACTTTTAATCGAAGAGATGATTTTCCAACTAAAATCATGAATTTTTAACTAGGGTAATTAAATATTCAGTTCCAACCATTAATTTTCATCAAAAAAAGAAGTTCTTTCAACTGAAATAATGAGTTTTAGACAAAAAATTATTTTGAAACAAAATGATTTAAACTTCCACCAAGTAGTAGGGTAGAGTGGGGTTAAAAGTGCTAGGGGGAAAAGTGCCACATACGATAACACAAAAACAAATCATTTCTAGGGCGGGGTCTAAGGTGGACAAAGTTTATTTTTCATAACACATATTAAATAGTTGAATTTACCAAAAAACACGAATTTTTAAGAAAATATTTAAATGTTTAAGCCAAACAAGAGTTCTTTTAAATTAAATGGTTAAATTTCCTGACCATTAGGATTTCAAGAATAGAATAATGATCAAGTGAAATTTTTGAGATAGAATCTTTTATAAACGTAATACAAAACTTTTTAATTTATTATACGTGACAGTTATTTTAAGTGCCGTTTAAAAAATTTCCCTGGCTTTTGCAAGATTTTCTTCAAAATCCCAGCCTTTGCCCTGACTTTCCTGGACCAAAAAAAAATGTCCTGACTTTTCCGTGATTTTCAGGTTTTCCCTGGCCTAGGGTCATTCTTCATTAAGAAAATGACTGCTTTGCTCTTTAAAAATAAAACTGCATCCTGCACCCTGTAATTTTGAGAGGAGATTTAATCTGCTATTCCCATAGTAACGGCCAATAATCGCTCGAGTTTAAGATAGTTGGCAAATTCTCTTAGGCGAAAAGTGAATCTTGATTACTATGCCCCCGATTCTAATGATGCATCTATTAGAATTGCATTAAGGCATAAGGCGAGAATTAGCATTCATTTTCGAGTACTGCTAATGTATCACTCTCGTCAAGGGGCTATGCAAGTATTTTTGGGTAATTGAAAAGAGACAAGACTTAAGTGACGGTAAGATGTATTTCATGAAAAAATATTATTAATATTAAGTTAAGTGATGTTGAAATGAATTTTAGAAAGCTTAGAAAAAAATCACTGGTGCCATAAATTTTCTACCAATGGAGCATCTGATTGATTATTAACAATAGTATAATAATATATAATTTAATCCATGAACCGGCCTGACGAAGCCTAGATTTTTCTACTTGTGCATGGCTTCAATTTTAGTCTGAATTATTAAAGTGTGTCACTAATTGCCTACCAGGCGTGACTGACAAAACCGAGATTTTTCTACGCATTTATGCTCCTTTAATTTTTCATGGATGTTTGCATTTAAATTTCTATTTCTACTTCCAACTTTTTGATTCTGATTAGTTCAGCATGAAATTAATATGGAATTTTTAATTTTAAAAGCTTGCAATTCACGTCGTATAGATTAAAATTATTCTAATTTCAAATGGCAAAAATATCAATATCACAATTCAAATTTTTTTTGAAAATTTGTTTAATTTTGATTATTCTAATAATAACCTGATGGGCTTCTAATTTTCAACCTTCCAGTTTAAACTTTCCAATTTAAAAATGTGGAATTTTTCTGATTACTTCTGTTATTGCCCATGCATTTTTATTAACTAATTTATGAGACATGAATATAAAGACGGCATATGAATGACTGAAATCTAAATCATTATTGAAAATTCCTTTATTGAGGGTCGAGACAGATAGAAAGACGTCCGAAAAATTAACTAATTACCACTTGGGAAATATTAGTTCTGTTAATCAATACATGTTTTAATAGAAAAATGTTTATTTTGTTGGAATAATTAAAATATAAAACAGGTATTTTTAAAAATATGTAGCCAATGAATAAAGGCAGATTTTGTTCTTTAACAGATTTAAAAAGACCTCACAAGTTTAGATTTCTAAATATTATTATTCAAATAAATTTTATAAACAAATATCTGTAGCACAAAAAAGTTGAGAATTTGAAATACTTTTGAATTTTAATTCTCTGGACGAAAACAATTTTTTTAAAATTATTATTACACCATTAAGCCATTTCTCTTTCGGGGTAGGCGTGACTCACTCGGCAGGGGAAAGGAGTAGTGTGTGGAAGGGATAGAGATTTTTCAAATTGATCCAGAATTCTCGTGCTATTTAAGTGAATAACACGTTCGTTCCGCAACACTACTCCGACCCAGGTTGCTGATCAATCTCTCTAGCAATCACCCCAAGCGAAGAACCTCACGAAGTCGTTATGTAAGGTTCCCCACTTGGGTCCATTAATAGCCAAGGTCTTTGTTTCAGGTGTCATTCACTCTACTGACACTCTTTTTATTAACTGTTTGTTGCCGCCATACTTTCCTGTCCTGGAATACTTCTCTAGCTTCTTTTATGTCCATGCATTTTTTCATGCAGGCTCTCGTGTTTCTGTGAAACATTAAAAATCTTTACCGTTCAATCTAAAATTTTTTAAATATATCATCTTAAAATTTTGGAAAGAAAGTTGGCATACGTTAACATAATGTATAGTTTTACTCACCACAGCCTGCCTTAAAAATAATGTTATCTATTCAAGTATCTCCAGACACTTACCTGAAACACAAAACAGTTGGAATCAAATAACTAACATATGACTCTTTTTAAAATGTATTGAATATTTATCCATGCTTAATTTACATTTTGCAAAAACCAGAATAAATGCAAATTCAGTTCCAAAGAATTCTAAGGAACTTAAAAGAATTCAAGAGAATTTCAAAGAATTAAAAAGAATTAAAATTAAAAAGGAGGGTAATCTGCACCCTTCGGAATCGATCGTCCGGGCACAATTCCTGCTGCTAGCATTTTTTATCAATTTTTTAAATTAAATTTTGCTATTAAAAATTACTGTTAAGTTTATTTAAATCAATAGAAACTTCTTAACTTTCTTCATTCAATTTCATATTAATATTTCGAGTATTATTTCGCTAATATGAGATAAAAAAATATACATGTAAAATAGTGAAATAAGAATAAAATAAATATGAAAATATAAATAAACAATAACATAATATTATATACGAATATAATATAAATAAAAGACATTTTCTACTATTATTATAATATTCATATTTTGAAATTAAATTAATGAATGATGTTTTTCACAAAAAGTAGCATATGACGTCAGAATTTTTCAAGGATTTCGTGTCACTGACTGATACTTGAATTATTGACTTCGGAAGCGATAACGTTTGAACAAATTTTTAAAAAGAAATTGATTAGATTCATTGAAATAAATCTAATAGTCAATTGCAATAAAAAACCTTGACAAAATATAATGACAACAAGAACCGAGTCTGGATTCCCCGATTACGAACTCGGAGCGCTACCACCTGATCTAATCAGGATTTAAAAAAATCCTATTTTGTCGAAAAGGGCTGAAAGTGAATCTTATTACTTTAGCACATTACAAGTTTGATGATGACTTATTACTGGGAGACTGAATATTAAGTTTTGGAAGTCGTTTCATATTCATAAATTCGGGAATCGGTGCGATTTGTGGATTTCCACTTGGAATTCATAAGCGAGACGTTAATAATGTGCCAGCGCATAATTAACGAAGGAGAGAGAGACGCCAGAGACAGCAGAAAATGGCCATAAGTTATAAGCGACGAAGGACTGGCGAGTATTACTTTAGAGTTTCAAGGTCGTTGAACGTTACAGGGATTTGCATAAATCAAATCCGGTATATTCTGCGGTTACACGTACTTCATTAACTCCTTAAACGGACGCAACGAGATTATCGGCACGATCGTGCAAAAAAAAAGGAAAATTGCATGCACTTTCTACAGTCAAGCTAACAGGTCCTTCAAGACGTTTGAACAGAAGGATCAGTATATTAATTTTTTTTCGGCTAATTTTCCTCATATATAAGCTTTGAATAATTTTGAATTAACAAATTTTCTAGATCATTTATAAATTTCCTTTAAGAAAGTAAAAAAGTGACCTAGTTGAATTGTAAAAGGGACCAAAAGTGACTCATTTCTAACCAAAAAAGTGATTAAAAGTGACGAATGTGTATAAATAATGTAATTAATGTTCTTTTGAATTTAAAAGAATTCCATGAAATTTATAAGAAGCACAGGAGAATGTTCACAAATTAAAAAAAAAAATGTTAAAGAACTCAATATAATTTAAAAGAATTTGGAAACCCAAAAGATTTCAGATAAATTGCAAAAAAATACTTGTAAATGTCTTTAAAATAAATGTCACAAAGCCCTATGAAATCATATGCATTCTGATATTTTCTAAAATCTGGCAAAATTTATTAAAATTCTTCAAGAGTTTATAAAGCGACATGAAAATGTTTTCAAATCCTATAAAAATATAAAAATCCAATGGGGCTGCCATAAACCAGGTGGCCCAGTTTTTGCCACTTTTTGAGCCCCCATGTGGTACACCGTGGCTGTATCGTCGAGCCCCCACCACCCCTAGGGTGCTATGCGGTTTTTTTATTTCTTGTAAAACGAAAATAAAACAAAAAATTATGAGTGGTAGCAACCACGAACGTGATTGTGGCCAGGATTTTCTTGCATCGACACCTTCATTAATGTAAACAAACAAAAAGATTTGGAAAAGAGCACGCAGGAGAGAAGAGAGAAACCATTCGAATTAACTCGTTTCGGTTCGCAGAGTTCGAATTCAGGAATCCGCGCACTACGAAAGGAGTAAGCCATGCGTTTTATTATTATTTTTGTTTACGCCTGAATATAAAACCACGTGGCTCGTCCTCATAACCTCCACTCCCCCCATGTTGACAAGCGTGGCCTTTCGTCGATCCCTACCCTCTACCTAAAACAACCACGTGGTTTATGGAAGGCCCCTAACTGAAAATTCTGGGACTCTGATAAAATATCCGAAAATATTTAAAATCCTTTCGAATCATTTGAAATTCCTTGAAAATTTGCATAGCTTTTGAAAACTCCTTGTAATTTTTGGAAATACCTTTAAAACTTTTAAATCCGTTATCATCACTTCCAATTATAGAAATCTATTATAAATAGTTTACGATAATTCAAGTCTTCTAAAATATTTAAAAAAGCCTTAACAGTTTTATTTAGGTTTGAAAATTCCTTGGAATCTTTTAAGATACCAAAAATTATTTCAAATCTTTTGAAATCATTTGAAATCCCTTGAAACTTTTTGAACCTTGCGAAATTTCTTGTAATTTCAAAAAATCAGATCATTAAAATATTTTGGAATTCCTTCAAATTATTAAAAACAATTGGAAATTTCTCGACATTTCTTAAATTTTAATTCTTTGGAATCTCTTCGAATTATTGAAATCTATTCAATGTTCCTTTTAATTTTTAAAAAGATCCTAACATATTCCAAAAGAATTCAAGAAAATTTAGAAATACATAGGTATAGACCTGCATTTAATTGTAGCTAACCCATTGACTAATTTGATGAAAAAAGTAACATTTTCATTTACAAAAGTGACTATAATGAATTTATCTTTAAAAAAGTGATTTAAAGTGACTGTGTATCAGTCGTGATTATTCAGAAATTGAGATTCAGAAATTCCCTGACTTTTGCCAGTTTTTTCAAAACACTTAACTTTTCTTTAATTTCCGAGTTTTTCCTGACTTGCGTCCACCCTCAAGTATATAACTTTTTTGTTCGGTAAGTAATCACGGAGATAAAATAAGACTGGTACCAACAAGAAAACTTGGATATCCTCAGTGGAATATATAAGTAAAACTTGCAATCACAATCTTATCAGTAGAATGCTACTAATTCAAATTTAGAAAACACTTTCATAGATTCAAGTATCATTTTGATACCGTAAATGCCTGAGGCTTATCACTAGCGAATAATTACCACAACATGTTTTGAATTATTAGCGACAACTATGTCTTGAATTTTGCTGTAAATATACCGCGTAGGCGGTAGCTTGTTGCTTATCTTACGACATCTACCAGGATTTTATTGTAAATCATCCAAATTAGCATAAATTGCCTAGCGGACATTTAACTACGCGTTCTTCATTAGCTTCTTACCCGAGCGCATCGCGATTATCTACTCGATTAGTCTAGATGCAGTCAAACGGGAAGAAACTCGTTTCATATCTTCGAGATAATAACTAAATGTCTCTCGTAAATACCACGGTAAATATAGATACAGTTTGTCTCTAATTTCATACGCACATCGATGCAAAAAATACATATCATGAAAATTGTCGACAGGTAATCAAATAATTATAAAGTGCTGTCGAGATAAATTGAGTTTCGCTCAGATTTCAGAAAAAAACCCTTAATATCAAAGAGTGTTTGCTAATTGTACAACTTAAGTTGATTGCGTTCGGGATATTACAGGTTTTTAGATAAATAGACTTACCGACTTACTAGTTGTCAACATTTTTCTAATTTCAATGTATGAATATATATAATAATCTATAAATTCATTCATTCACTTTATCTAAATTTAAGTTCCTATGTTTGCATTCACTTATCGTGTGCTTTTGTTTGGGGTCATTCACAAAATACGTGATACGTTGGGGGGCGGGGGTATACCGAAGTATCATTCTCTATGTTAAGACTAATAAAAAAAGTATCACGCAAGGGGGGAGGGGGTCAGAAGTGCCTGAAAAATGTATCACGTATTTTGTGAATGGCCACTTTCTGCATTCCTCTTTTACCACCCAGTTTCACAGTTTATTAGAAAAAAATACTATAAATAAATTCTCAATCATGTTAGATCGAGATAACAATAATTTTCATCTAACTTTAAGATTATTTAAAATTAGATGCATCATTGCGGTTTTTCCTTAACCCTTAGCTGGCCTACGCCTGGCCACAATCATAGCTGGCACACTGGGACGTCTCTGAACCCAACCACTTAATTAATTTTTCTGAGTAAACAACGTTGTTTTTTTTTAGTAGGAAAAAATCACAGGCGATCAGCAACTATCATTCAATAGAATGCATTATGTGGTTTGCAAAAAAATCAACATTTTATTAGTTAAAAAAATTCATATTTGAATGATCATATTTGACTTCATGATTCGAATTGAAAAGGGCCCTGACGCCAACGACCCCAGTAGGCCAGCTAAGGGTTAAGGAAAGAAAATAAATACAGCCATAGTTACTTCGAGGAAATAGTAACTTATTACATTTTCAATCCCTGATTCAATTGACTTGAAGTTCTTGCAAAGTTTCTTTACTATAAACGGAAAAACAAGTATATAAAAATTATAGGAATTTCTCAAAAATAAATCAACGCTGCCAATTTTACTGTTCACAATTGAAGAATTTGCAATGACAAATAAATCAAATTAAATCAATTGAGATATTGAATCTTCAAATTTAAGTTTTTTCAACAAAAAATAGCATTCAACAATGCATCATTTTCGATCATACACATTAAATATTATAGCCTTAAATTACAAATATTTAAAATTGAGGAATTTTGAATTATTCAATTCTCAATCTTCAAAATTCAAGTTTTAATATGTTCAATTATAAGTACTGTAATTTTGATGATGTACATTTTAAATTCTATCAATATAGAACATTAAGAATCGAAAGCTTTACACTGTTGATCTTTAAAATCATAAAAATCATGACCATATAAGAAATTTCCACAATCTTTAAGGTTAAAAATTTAAAACTTAACTTTGGATCATCATAATAATCAAAATCATACAAATTAAAAAAATGTTATTTATAAATCTTTAAAATTGAGAAATTTTCAATTATAATTCTTTAAAATTGTAGAAATTTAAATAGTAAATCTTTACAATTTGTAGTAATAATTATAAGTAATTTTGATTATTTACATTTAAAGAAAAAAATTTCTTCTATTTTGAAGATTTACAATTGAACATTTTTGACTATTGGTCTTCAAAATCGTCAAAGTTATCAAGATGTGAGAATTTTTATCTACACATGTTTAAAATTTAATTGTAGAACTTCAAATAAAAATTTTTTAAATTGAAAGTCTTTCAATGTTGAAAATATATCGTTCAAAATGATGCAAGTTTTAAAATTAAAAATTCCGTAATTTTGATAAATTACATTAGAAATTTTTTCAATTTGGAATCTTTAGAATTGAATACTTGACTTTTATTTCCAGAATCTTCAAAATTATCAAAAATTATAGATTTTTATATACTTCATTTATATATTTCAATTGTAACTCGTTAACATTGTAGACATCTTAATTATACATCTTTAAAATTGAAGATTTTTTAATTTAACAATTTACATTAAATTAAGAACTATGCAATTCTAAAGTTTTAAAATTAAATCAGCTGCAATTTTTATGATTTACATACAAAATTTCTTCAATTTGGAAGATCTAGAATTTAAAACTTGCCTTTTGATCATCAAAATCATTCAAATTTAGCAATTTTAAATCTTAGAATACTCAATTGTAAATCTTCACAATTGAGCTATTTAAAAAACAAAGAAAATCATTTAAAACATCAATACTTCAAATTATATACATATAAAATTGAAGGATCTGCATCTGCAAAAATGAAAAACTGAAAATCTTGACGAATTTTCATTTGAAAACATCTTTAAAAAGTATCGAAAATGGAAGACATCAGATTTTATCATCATTAATTTTGTTTCATATTACTTCAAGTTCAAACATAAATTTTAATTTGATAATAAGGCATTCAAAATAAATAACGTGTAAGAAGCACGAACCATGAATGTTCGCTTCTGATTCCATTCTTTGAAGATCGATCTTTTTTGGCGAAAAGATCAATCTTTCGAATCAATTCTCTGCTAAGTTTATTCTTTTGAGAATTGATTCTCTTCCCTGAAGATCAGGCTGTTGATTTTTTTCAATTGAAATAAAATAGAGGAAAGGTCACGGAAAAGTAAAGCACACTCTTGAAAAGTGCCCTTGACTTTGATAGTGCACAACATATATGTATGCAGTCTACCAATCAGTGTTCTTAATTCTTTTAAAATCTAGAATTCTGATTGGTCGATCAATCAATGCATTTCCCGCATCGGAAGAAAAAGAAGAACTGGGTTCTCACTCAAACTCATTCTAGTTTCGTAAGTGCGAAAAAGACTTCCCATATCCTCGTCTTTTTCTCGTTTGTGAGCATTGCTCAAAACATTCGAATATCGCCTGACATGTGTCCTGCAATGGGAATCCGATACCATGTCGAACGTCGAAAATCGAACGGACCTGTTTTTCTAACCTGTGTCGATAGAAAGAGATGTTCGTTCGACTTTCGACATTGTAACAGCATCGGAGCCCCGCTGCTGGTGTTTTCCTTAAATGAAAAGTTCTATTCTATTCAACAACAATTGAAAGTGAACACTGATGTCCTAAATGAACTTTTTGTATGCGTCACTAAAAGATTTATTCTTTCCAAGTTGATCGTTTGGAGAATTGATTCTCGTCTATTTGATCTTAGATCAACTTTAGAATCAATTCTTTCTAAAGAATCGAACATCCCTAGCACGAAAAGTCCTCTTTTTTTCTTGTTTTTAAATAATTGAAATGCGTAAAATCAACCATTTTTTTATTATACTTCTTTGTACGAGAATAAGGTAATTTGTTGATTTAGGAATGATTAAATCGTTTAAATTAAGTTATCAGTACAGATTTCAATTAGCTCAAGGAAACAGAACAAAGGCCGAGATTATCGATCGGTGATAACATCTTATTATAGCATTGTAACACAAATAAGTGTAATTCTGAGGAGATTATTGATACCCGGATTAGTAAAGAGAGATAAATGGAATAGTTGAGAAAATGGTGCAATTAATAATAATAGAGATTCCTTTCTCTTTCTACCTTCTACATATATAGACTATACTATAAGGATGATGTAGCATCTGATGGTGGTTCTCATAGATTTATCATCCTGCAGGAGTATACATTCTATTGGCGTGGCTAGATTTATTCGCCTCCCCCCCTCCCCCCTACAATCCGCGGCCAAGAATTCACAGTCTTGACATTAAGATATACGACGAGACAGCTTGACGATAAGCATGCGTATCCAGAAGCAAGTGGTCGTATGCCAAAGCGGGCAGAAGAAATATTATCAATTCATAAGCATCACTTAATTATGAATTTATTTACCTTAAGTTAAGAGATTTTTTACTTGCTTCACAAAAACACTTATTTGGGTCGAAATTTTTTTTTTAAGATATTGTCATTTTAATGCATTTGACCCTTAGTAATAAATTAGCTTAGACAGGCTGACAAAAAGTCAAAAAGACAAAAAGAAGATAAATTGCCAATCCAAAAGGACGAATTTTCTGTCCACGTAGATAAATATTTGTCAAAAAGGTTGAATCGTAACAAAAAAGTTTACTTTTATCAAAATAGTTAAATTGTCGAACAAATAATTAAACTTTTTAAAAAATAGTCAAATTTTTAACAAATACATTCATTTTCTACTTAAAAGGATGAATTTTCAACAAAAAGTTAAATTCTTAAGGAAAAGTTTCACAATAGTTGAATTTTAAAACTGAAAAAGATTCATTTTCGAACAAAGCTTGAAAAGTTGATTTTTCAGTTAAAAAATTAATTTTTAACAAAACAACAACAAAATATTTTTTAACAGGACAACCAAATGTTTAATCAAAGAGATGAATTATCAAATAAAATGATGAATTTTTGAAAGAGAAAGACGAATATTCAACAAATAAATATTTTCAGTCAAGAAAGAATTATTGAAGTTCTATTTTTAGCCAAAAAAAGAGAAATTTTCAAAACAGGAATATTAGTTTTCTATCAAGACGAATTCTAAAACAAAAAATGAAAACGTTACATACCATTTACAAAAATTAATTTAATAAAAAAAAAGAATTTTCAACATAATAATCAAATTTCCAACTAAAGAGATGAATTTCTAACTAAAATGATGAATTTCTCAAACGGAAATATACATTTGACAAAAATAAATATTTTCCACCTAAGAAAGAATTGTTGAGTTTTTAAGCGAAATTACAACTTTTTAATTGACGATTCTGGTTAAAAAAATATTTAAAAAAAAGATCATTTTCCAAAAAAATACTTAAATTTTCAAATTAAGTTTTAAATAAGAAGATTTATTTTCAACCAAATTTTAAACTTTCAACGAAAGAGATGAATTTACAACTAAAATGATTAATATTAGACTGGAATTGTTAAATTTTCAGTTAAAAACAAAAAATAATTTGCAAGCAAACAAGAAAAAACGAATTATCAATCAATGACATGAATTTCCAACTAAAATGAAGAATCATAAAAAAAAAAATTATTTTTTAATGAAATGGTTAAAAAAATAATTGAAACAAAAAAATGCAATAGTAGACATTTCAACAACAAATTTTATATTTCAATTAAAAACAGATGAACTCTACCGCAAATAAAAAATTTTCAAGAAAATTGTTGAATCTTCAAACAAGGAAGATTAATTTTTAACCAAACGGTAGCATTTTTATCAAAAAAGATTAAATTTATACTAAAACGGAAGATATTTTCAACCAAAAAGACGAAATTAAAAAAAGTCTAATATTCTATCAAACAGAATTACTTTTTAACAAAATTTTTACACTTTTAATGCGCATTATTATTATTATTATTATTATTATTATTGTGTGTGTGTGACAGTTATTTAAATTTCTTAAAATAAAAATTCCATGATTTTCGCCAAATTTGTTTCCAAATCCCCGACTTTTCCTGACCAATAAAATACCCTGATTTGGGCCTACTTTTCTAAGGTTTTAAATAATAATAAAATATATTCCTCAGTAATTAAGGTCAGACTCTCCTAAAAAACTGAACACATACATTTCACTTTTTAACTATATAATTTGCAGTGAATGATACATATTGTATGAAGGGAGAATATTAAATTCCTTTTCTCAATATTCATTTTAATGACTGCTTGGTCATTAAAATGTTTTAAACAAAGACTTCTAAACTAACAGGTTTAAAAGGAGATATTTTTTTAAACTATCCGAAAAATGAGAAGACACACTCGTTCTCAGAGAAATCTTCTGCTATTTGACCCACACCTGTGTACACGAAGACCGAGCAGGTGCAGATTGGCTGTTGCAAACGAGCCCGTATACATATATATAGGATTTCGTTGTCTTTTCCGCAGCCTGGTTTGTCTTCTGCGGCGAACTTTGAACCACCAGCCAGGTAACTACGATAGGAAAGTAACTGTACTAACCATCAGACACTTTTCATTCTTTCCTTTTCTTGCGGCTCAATATTTCACACTTAGCGTCGCTAATATTTCACTGGAAGTAAAAGCGCGTTTAGCTGACGATAAGCGAAAACCACAGACAAGTATGGCCACTAAAATAAAATCTTCCAAAGTTTAAACTCACAAAGGAACTCGAACGCCAATAGAAAATGATAGATAAAACCACCAATTCATGAAATTTACTCTCTAAATTTGAATTAGTAAAATATAACTAATTTTCAGTTAAATTATACAGATTGCTGTAACTAGAATTCAGTCACTGACAATCAGAAAACATATACTGATGCAATTAGTAATTATTGCTGGACGCAAGCGCATCATCCAAACTTGAACACTGGAAATCCCATTTGAGTGTGGTTACGGATCTTTCCTAAATGACCTTCACTTAAATCGAACAAAACATTTGCTCGCTATGAACGTAAACATTCAGGATCACTTGAACGAGGGCGCTCGTCTTTCCCTCCACGGCTACCTGCCTAACCTTCCCCTTCCACTGCACAACGACACTACCCCTCACTGGATTTTAAGTTGCTTCAGACAATCAATTTCCTATTGTTTTTTATGTTAGTAGAGCTGTTAAAAATTTAAGAAAAAAACCGCATTTTTCGAAAATTATTAAAAGAGAATGTTATTTAAAATAATGATAACCTGATAATCGCTGGGTGATTTTATTGATCCTCAAAACTTAGTTTTGTAGAAATTGTTGATGTACATTGTTGGCTTTAGAGTTTAGAGCCAGGTGAATCGAAAACAATTGAGTTGTTTCAAACGTTTTGGCACATCATGGCGATCCTTATCAGTGAGTTTTCTTAAATCTGTGAAAAGTACATGATTTCTTACAGGTATGCTCTTTTACAATTGAAAGTACTATTCTTAAAAAAATCGTTTAACGAAGAAAAACTAACGAAAAAACATTTAAAATATAGTAGGAAAATCTTGTAACAAAATTTATAAACAAATTTTTTTTAAGTTTTCACAAAACACTGCAGTCAAAGAACTCTTTTAAAATTATTTTTTTAGCGATGTATATTAAATCCCATTTTTTGTATTGAAACCCTTAAACACAGCTTTTTGTGTATGAGAGAAATATTGTTTATTAATGAATTTTCTGGTATGGTGAGGAATTATATCTGTGAAAGTGAAATTTTTTCTCTTGAAAGCCGCTCTGTATTAAAAATACAAAATTTAAAAAAAAAACTTTGTACCTAGATAATTATTCAAATATTTTTTAAAACTTTTCTTTTCCTTATATTAACGAAAAGTTGATACCAATTTTGTTCACATTAGTATTTATACTATTCATAGTAGTATTTATTTAACTAGAATGTTGTTTATAATTTCATATTTTTACTACATGGTCATTTTTAAAGGGACTGCAATGTTTTCTGACAACTTAAAAAAAATTTGTTACAAAATTGTACTACTATATTCTAATCTTTTTTCATCAATGTTGTATTTCGTTAAAATACATTATTTTAATAATACTGAGTGATTTATCAATAGTTATTAATAAAATAAAATTAAATATAAATGTTAAGTTAAATAATGTAAATAAATTAAAAACTGAGACATTAACCAAAGAATAACACTTCCAATTGTAAAAATGCGTACCTACAAGATGTTATGTACCTTTCACAGATTGATTAAAACCCACTGATGAGGGCCACTATTATGGGCCGAAACGTGTGAAACAACTTAATTGATATCAATTCACCTGACCCTAAAGCGAACAACGTACATCAACAATTTCTACAAAATAATAACTTCTTGAAACACTTACATTTCTTAACTTTAATTAATTATTATCTCACTAAAATTTAAAAGTGGATCAAAAGTGAAAATTTGTAGAAAACCTGCAACATACGAGAATGACTGTAAGGGAATATTTTGAAGAATAATAACAATAACTTGTTCAAACACTTACTGTTGTTAACTTCAATCAATTATTAATCCACGATAACTTGAAAAGTGGAAAATTTTATTTATTATTTTTATTTATTTATTCATTTATTATTTATAATTGTATTGTATTGTATGTATAATTAACCAAAAGTAGAAAATTGTTTAATTTTTCGTACATAAAATGTTCATATATCATATTTATACATTATTAGATTGGAAATAATCTGATTTTGTATATTTAAATGATTTTCTTGGGCATACTGATATTCTTTAAATAGGAATAGATGTAAGTTGAAAGACAAAGGGTTTATCTCCACAGGGGACGTAGCATGGAGGGCTTGGAGCAAATTCGAATGCAGTGAGGGGTAGTGTCGCTGCAAACTGGAAGGGGAAGGGTACGCAGAGGGCCGTGGAGGAAATTACGACTGCCCCTTGAACGAAGCCTCTTTTGGATTTGCAGGTATGTCGAAACTTGATGCAACTAGCGCGCTGAAAGTGTGTCCCTTCTGTTGTTTATCACGCTTGACAGAGCACATCCTTCCAACTATTTTTGGTCAAAAGATCATTTTTTCAATTGAAAAACCTATTAATATATTTTTAGATGAACATTATTCTTTTTGGTGAACAATTCAATTATTGGTGGAACATTAAATAATTTTGTTAAAAATTCAATAGTTTTGTTCAAGAGTAATCCTTTTTCCTGACTGAAAATTTGTTGTTGTTGGAAATTCATCTCTTTTGGTAGAAAATTCATCTCTATTGGTAGAAAAGTAATATTTTTAGTTAAAAATGCAACTGTTTGAGTGAAAATTATCCTCTTTTGTTTATGGATTGAAAAATTTGGTTAAAAAATTAATTTTTTTAGTTGAACATTTATCATTCATTTTCTAGTTGAAAATTCATCTCTTTAATAGAAAAGTTATTTATTATATTAAAAATAGGTTAAAATTGGTTAAAAATCTTCTTGGTTGGAGATTCAACTACTTTATTCGCTATTCGTCTATTTTATTGAAAATGCAATACTTCAATTTGAAAATTTGGAAATTTAGTGTGTTTCAAATTAAATTTAGTATAGTACCCACATTAATTATATTTCAAAGAAATATTCCCGGATTTTCGTAAAAATCGCTTTACTTTACTTGTTTTAAAGCATTTTCGCTTGCGGAGAATGTTATTGATACAGTTGAAGAACCTTCTTTTGCTCATTCTTCCAATTGTGAGTGAGGAGGGGGCAAACCAATAAAATAGATGCTGTCCGAAATTTAAAACATTTTAGGCCCTGACACGAAAGAATGAAACGTTTATCTTGATATAGAGTTCACGTGGGACATTAACAATATATTTTACTATTTCAATCAATTCAATTTAAAAAACTGATTTATCAATTGAAATCCTTAGTATTAAATTAACTATTTGAATGTTTTCCAATTCAGATTCAGAGACTATGTGCATTGTGCAGGGAATTAACTTTTTTTATGCCAATCTTAAAGCCAATTTGTTTCATTTTTTTATTTCGCATTTACATCCAAACAGTTGCAACATGGAATATCAGAATAAAATGTATCTTCACTGATGATCCTTCTTTACAAAAGATACCTCATAATCCGATTTACCGGCCGGTAATGAGTGCAAAATTATCTTAATAATTGGATCGAAGAAAGGTTTTCGCGAAAGCGTTTTGGCCGAAATTGAATTTGGAGTGACGTAAATGAATTTCGTCACGTAACGCAAGTCGAGGCTGATTTTCAAACGGCATTTCGAAAATGTGAGATCAGCTCGCGTTTCCTCGGACCGTTCGTGAAATGTTAATGTACCCGTGGAAACCTGCTATTAGTACTCGGCGCGTGGGTCATAAGCTAATAAGTTTGTGCTTCTCTTTAGAGCAACAACATAGAGAATGATTGAAAGTGCGCCTGTTTCAAACGTTCCGACGATTATCTTGAGGAAAGTGTGAAGAGCAAAAACGAACGAAAGATTATGTATTTCATAACTACAAATTAGAACATGAAAAACAAAGTTAAGGTCTCTTCCACTAATTGCAAGTTAATTAACCAACAAAATAAAAGGAATCAAATCAAATACAAATGTTGAACATATCATTTACATAAACACTTTCGTCCATAAAGTAAACGGATTAGTATTGTAGTATTAGATCGAGAGCGAAGGTTGCTTAAAAAAGCTGATAATAAATACACCCATCTGGTACAATGACCCCCATCCATTATAAAGAGTAAAGCGCTGCTTAACTTCCTTGATTGGACCAGAAATCTTTAAAAAATCCATATATGCAAGCTGATACATTTAATTTTAATTGTAAATCATTGTAAACTGCTTTCATATCTCAAATATTTTCATTATTATTGTAATTCCTTTTGAACACAAACAATTTAAAACTTTTATAGTGTCTTTTAATTCTGAAACGTCATCAATTCCAATAATATTAATCAATCACAATGTAGACATAAAAACGTCAAGCTTGAAATATTTTTGAATCCACTTCAGTTTAAAAAATCCAAGTGTAAACCTTAAGTTTAAAATATGTTACAAGTTGAATCATTTTACCTAAAAAGTTTAATTTTTTAAAAATTGTTTTTTCTTCTTATATGGGAAAATCTTTGTTGCTATCATAAATACTAGCCTATTGAGGAAACTTTTATGATCTATCATAATTTGTCCATAGCGATTTATAAAATGCAAAACAATTACCCCCACCCCAATCCCTATTTTACGCGTGAATTTTATTCGTGAACTTATTTTGGAATAGTCCAAAAATAACGGAAGACGATTTGTGTGTGTGTGTTGAGGGGAGGGGGGGGGGTCAATCTTAATATTTCTTATAAATTAACAATATAGTTCGAATTTCATCCAGAATGTTGAGCTTTCAAGCGAAAAAGGATAAATTTTCAACCAAGAAGTTTAGTTTTCTACTAAAAACGCGAATTATCAGCAACATACAAAAATGTTTAACCAAATAGTTGAATTTATAACCAATAAGCTTAATTTTTTACAAAAAAGGTGAACTTTCAACAAAGTATGTAAATTCTTAACAAAAATAGTTGAATTTGTGAACTAAATGGATTAACTTTTAACCAAAAATGGAAGGTAAATTAGTTTAACTTAAAAACAAGGAACTGGATTTTTACATTGAAAATAAAATTTGCGGGTATTTTCACTATTATTTTCGTAATCGGCGAGTCAAAATAGCTGGGTATAATTTCAAGTCAATCGGAGGTAAGTACTTTTCGGAAATACACCCAAAAAAAATTCAATCCAATCAGGGTTTGAAACTAATTTTTTTAAACTAATTTCATGAAGTTCACACGTTTAACATTTTAACGGCCAAGCCTCCATCCCGTTAAATAAAAATTCTGAAATAATTCAGGAACAATGTATGGTCGTTTTCTAATCGATTTTTGCAACACGAAAAAAATTTATTTTTTCCATTTTCTCGGTTTTTATTGAGTATAAGATAAGTCAGAAGCACCTGACAAGATGTGGAATAGTCCAATTTAATCTAATGCATGCATTTATTTTGCGAAATTCTAAGCTCGTTATCTGAAAATTAGAAAAGTCGAAAATAGTGAAAGATTCTCAGCTGCAACAGTGGCCGTGAAAGGGTTCCTTAACAGTGTTTATATTTTACATATACTTTCGTTCTCTAGGTTTATAAAATCGTAGTGAGGTGGGGGGGGGGGGGGCAGTTTGGAAAAGAAGCTCACGTTACCTTAATCCTTGTGTTAATCCTTGTGATAAGCTAAAATCCTTCCGAATCCCCATGATTTGGCTAATTTTATATACAAAAATGCATTAAAAGTTTTTATATTTCTCAAAAAATTTTTGATTTGAAAAAAATCACACGTTGTTGTGATAAAAACTAAAAATAAGTATAAAATAGGAAAGAATAAGTACTTATAAATAAATAACAATAAATATCATTAATTTTTTATTGTTTATTGAGGAAATTTGATGAAAATGATAATATTTATTTATTACTTTTGTGCCAAAGTATTTATAAATAAAATCATAAAATTGTTTATCATTACATAAAATGCAAAAAAATTAAACTAAGTTACAGAAAAGAAAGTTAAAATACAAAGAAGCATTTTTTTAAATTATTGATTCACCATTCAAAACTAAAAATTCACTTCATACAATCCAAACATCTCATAATTTTTGCAATGGGTTCATCCGAAACAGGCGTCACACATGAAACACAACTCTTCCTCGTCTTTCGACGTTTTTTAATTGCCTGCTTATTGCAAATATAGCACAATCCAATCACCACTTTCCTACCAGTGATGTCTCGTGGTTGATTATCAGCCGGAACGTCGATTGCGCGACTGTTGAAGCTGCCTGCGTTTCATACCTCACTTAGCACTTATATGGGTCACCATATATTAAAATATAACTATATTTCTATTAAAATATTTTCATAAAGTATTAATAAACTAATATTAATTTAGTTTATGTATTAGTTTCCAGGTATAGCAAAGTTTTACTTCCAAAATCGTACTTGCGTGTCCGGGTATACGGCTGGTTGTTCGTGTATAATTTTTTGGGTGGTAACACAAGGGTTAATGTCAGAGAGGGGGTTGGGAATTTCAGAAAAACACCTTAAGTAATTTCTGGATGACCTCTTATTATTTCGTAAATTGATGGTTATTTTATTAAATATTAATGCTAATATTACTAGATGCTGCTAATATTACTAGATGCTACTAATATTATAGTGAGACCCTTCAATAGACCTTCCGAGAATTGACGCCGCGCCACAGGTAGGTGTAACAGTGTTGCAATTGAAGAGTTTCACTATATTTGGTAAATTATGAGTAATACTCTTTTAAATTGATCAATAAAGTAACTTAAATTTAGGTACTACAGTAAGAACTAGATCGCTAAAAAAGCTGTTTAGCAATCAAATCTGTTTAACTTTTGTTTTTTAGTGATTTAACAGATTATAAAATATCTTACGTATGAAATGGATTTGACTACGTGGGGGATAACTTGTTCAACATCTAAAACATAACACAATTTGTACTTCACCGAGTGACCATTTAGTGATTTATTGGATGAAAGAGAAGTATTCAATGATAGCAATACAAACATAACGTAAACAGAAATCAGAATCAAAGAAAGCTTTATTTCATGCACCTATCTTTGCCGAGAGGATCAATAAGAAGAAAAAGAATTATTACAATTACTTGAATTTTTGTCAGGCACTACGGACCATCATTCTTCGTCAACATTTTATGAAAGAGTCCCCCACTGTACAAGTACTCGCCAGTCGCCACATGGAGCGATGATTGCAATAACGACTGTGTATCCAGCTGCCACATTTCGCATTATACCGACGCAGCTGCAACTTTTGCAATCGGCGTCGGGCATTAGATTACAAAGAAAGCTAGCCTCTCTAAGGTCAAGTTTGTGGTGGAAAAAATAATTTAGTTGTGTGCACCCTGCAATCACAGAGTGGAATCTTGAAGGAAAAACGAACGAACCTATAGATGATTTCCACCGCGCCACTGAGTTGCAGCAATTTTTTCGCATTTAGTTATTTATGATACCCTCTTTGATGTTTACTGCTGGCTGCTACGTAAATCTGCCCCGACCTTCGTTTGTAATTTACGGATCCTTCCTTCCCCTTACCGAACCGCCGGTGTAAAATAGAGTACAATACGGCGAAGAAAATAAGTACGTACGTGGCTGGCTTGTTGATGTATTTATTACAGGAACCAAATATATTAAGTCGGGGGTTAAAACCAGCTCTCTGCTACTTCATACGTAACTCGATTCTATATAAAATAACAATCAATGATTGGCTACCTCACTTAAATATATTATATAAAAGAACACTCAGAAATAAAACTACTAATCAATAGTGCAGGATGAAGCGCAAACAATTCTGTAGCGTATTTGATAAGCTATATTAATGCAGTGTAGAGTAAATAAATTCCAAAGTAAAACTGGTGCTGGTGAATGAGCAAGGAAATGAAAAACTTTTGAGGTTAGGAGTGTCCGCTTCTTGAAAATTATTATTTTTAATATTTGAGATAGATTTAAATAAAAAATTTTAGATTTCAATTAAATTTAGTGACTCAAGATATGTGAATGAAGCGGAAGCATAATGATTGGTCTAGGTCAATCATGATTTAATTTAGAGGCTAATGACTCTTTCAAAATCAGTATAACCTATGCAACCTGATGTAGCAAATGACTGTACTTCATCACATTTCAGGGACCAATTAATTTCTTTAAATACAAATTGTCTACTAATTTTAACGCTCAACTTACTATAACTCATTTGAATCTTTATCAAATGTATTACTCATCTGTGTATTTTAGAATTTCGTTCGACGTCTATAGTGTTTTTACAAACTGTTGAAGTGGAAATATTCCTCAAGTGGACAATTCAAATAGTTAATACAATTAAACAAACTTAATAATAACGCATGCCGACAAAAATAACATCCTTTTTTGTACCCAAATGCTGGACCATGTGTCCCGAAGGACTTTGGTATCCAAAAACCGAATCCATTATCCAAATTTTTAGGTCAGAGACAATTTACAGAATGACACTTTACCGAAAATGCGCATACGGGTCTGTGCTCATCACCGCTGGTCAAGTTTTCTCTTCAAATTCTTTACCTACACGCTTTGTCAATCGCGCTGTGCTAACATACATACAAAATATTCAAAATTCCAAAGGAAAAATCAAGAAGTTCAAAAGTCTATTGTACATAGGTCAAAATAGGACCTTTTCCCGAACTTTTTGTATACGTTTGCTTTATCTTTTGATTTTCAATTTTGTGTGCCTATCTTAGCGGAGCACGATTGACAAAGACATTTAGAAAATTTTAAGACCAAAAAGTTTAGTGAAGGTAAAGAATTTGGAGAGAAAACTTGAAAATACAATTTTAGTTTTGGTTTGTAGCTTTGACAC
>NC_046663.1:84057307-84093313 GCF_010883055.1 Belonocnema kinseyi
ATCAGCCGTTTTTTCTTCTAAAAACTACGACGTTCCTCTTTTAGTTCTTCTTTTTACCCTTCTTTTTTATTTTTCGTTATCCAAAACGGATTTTTTTTCTCCGAGATATGCCACACTAGCCATTTATTCGCTTTCTTTACCTACTTTGCTAGTTTTTCATTGTAGAACTGAAATGGTTAATGTGCGATATTTCACAAAAAAATGGGCTTGAGATGATCAAAAATAAAAATGAAAGGTAAAAAGAAGTACTACAAGATGACGTTAGCCGTTTTGAGGAAGAAAAATTGCTGATCGTGTTATATTGCCTCAAATATGGCTAAAAATAGCCTCCTTTGCACTTTTAGGTTAGAATATCGTTTTTAGGACACCAAAATCCTTCAGGCTTACACAATCTGATTTTTGGGTACAAATTTTGTTGGCCTGTGTGATCAATAAATAATAAAAAATAAAATTTTAATGAATAAAATAAAATATTATATCATACAAATATTTAAAATATAAAAAAAATAAATAAATTTTTATACTAATTTTCACACTAGGTTTGAGACAAGTCAGCACTCAACTACCAAATTTTCTTCAAAAAATATTAAAGCCCGATTAAGGACAAAACCAGGTACACTAGAAGACAAAATCGTTGTAATTATTTTTTTTTCTCTTAATAGGAATTTTTTAGAGCAAAAGTAACAGAAAAGTCGCACTTAATTTTTATTTTATTTTTACAAGTCCTTAATAATTATGATGACAAAAATATTAGAAGTCCCATTTTATTTTTTTTTCTTCGATATTTTGTATACAAATACGCTGATGGGATATATGTTTGAAAAACTCTGCTGCTGAAATGGAAATTTTTTTAATTTTCTGCAATTTTTCCAATACTTAAAAGGTACATTTTTTCATAACAAGTTTCGGTATTGATAGATATAATATATCAGAAAATTCCGTAAATGTAAATGAAAATTACAAGATTTTGAAATAAATTTTTATAAAATTATCCTAAATTTACGAAACCTCAAACCTAATTCTCCCCAACTTATCATAAATTTCCAAATGTTCATCATCAGGATGACATAATTTTGCCCGAAAATCCCTAATGTTGAGAAGTACCGACAATATAATTACCAAAGCACACGATTTGCTACAAATTGCTACAAATTTTCATTAACAAATTATATACCGAAAATGTTTATTAACCACATTGAAATATGCAGAAATTACAAAATTCCCCAAATTACAAATCACCGAGGTTTCAAATTCTCGAAAAAATGATATTTAATATTTGTTTCCATGATGCGACTTATTACAGAAAATCTTCTTGAACTTTTCCAAAATTCACATACATAATCAATCAATCCAACTGCCCGATTTCATCCGAAATCGATTAAAATCGACAACAAAGTATCTAAATTACAAGGTTCTATCTCTGAAAATGCCTATTGAAAAGTTGTATTTCGAGTTCAAATGAAAAGGTTTTATATAGAGTGGTGCCCAAAGCACTAGAATCCCGTATAAATTGTTGTGAAAACACCAAAAACCTTCACTTTATAGAAACTTTTAAGTTGCACGGCCCGAGTTAGAAAAGTTCAATACGGATGTTCCAAAATAAAGACTTGTCATTTCGTCTACGTAAAAACGTGAAAATTTGGTTTGTTTTCCATATTACAATCCCCAGTTAGAAAAAACAAAATTTCGTTTTGAGCAATGAAACGGCAACCAAATGCACTGAAACAAAATTAAACCATAATTGGTTCATATTGAGCAATATTAATATTGCAAGTGATTTAACTGTTTTTCTGTTTTGACAATGATCAATAGATTGAACATAACTGAAGATAAAAATGAGTTTATAAGAAAATGACCTGAAACAAAATTGAAACCCTAGTTTCTTCTTTGCACAGATGTTTGGAATTAGTAATTAAAAAGTTGCCCCTACGAATTTAAACGAGGAAACTTAAAAAGAGCAGGAAGTCATGTAGGCTTTGTGGATTAGGTGATATTCTTCCGGCGATAAGGATAACGAGCATCTGTGAGAGAGCACGAAGTCATGCTTAATAAATCACGTTTTCCCAGGATCGATAATCTGTGAGATCATCGATATTGTCGGCATGGTATAATATGGAATTCATTATGCAGTCCTAACTTCATTGCACATTTTAATTGCTATTATTCTATCTAGTTAATTTGTTGTATTCGGTTACTCGAAATTCAATTAACTGTTGCATAAAAGACATTAAACTCGATCTTAACGAGATTTCCTTGCAGACATAATAAGACTATTATTATAATTTATTGTGTGCCTACCCACAGAATCTTTAATTCGATTCATTTTAGAAAGCGTCTCACAATCTAATGCTACTCTATTTAAATTCAAACTAAAGGTTGCTCTATGAAAACTTTGATTCTAAAAGATATGTAAATTTAAAAACGTATCATAAGAAATGTATTAAAGATAATACAATATAAACACGAGGTTGCTACGAGGCCTGAAAGAAGAAAAAGACTTATGGGGATTGAACAAATATACTGATAAACCTGGATGAGGCATAGAAGATAGTCGATTTTGGGTTTTTAAATTAGTTTGGATAATTTAAAAACATTAGGCATTACAAGTTAGTCACTTAGTTGAAAACGTTGAAAGCCTGTAAATTGAACAATTTTAAAGAAATACCAAAATGTATGGTTTAATCGAAGACGATCATGAATCGATTAAGTTTATACTGAAAATATTGAACGCGTTTATTAAATAACTGCAAATGAATTTATTAAAAATTGTTGAAAACATTCCTAATTGATGGCTCTGTATTCATAACGAAAGAAATTGATTGTTTTTGAGTGGAAAACTCTACTTTTCCCATTGTCACTGAAAATTAAATTCAACTAATGGGACATTTTTCAGGTTTCTAGTAAATTCGAGGCCTGAAAATGTGGGATAAAGAAGTATTTAATATTCAGGAATAATTTGATCACTTCTAAATTCCTTTAACGCCTCTGCATATCATTTATTTCAGACCCGATACTTTGCGTGAAAGTTGAACGTCAAGATTTATGAAATAGTCGTGGTACACAAATGAATACGAATAAATGTCTATACTATCAACACGAATCTGATAATTTCTGCTTAAATTAGATATGGTCCCACAAATTGATTTAATACGAAATGCATTCAGATAATTATATATACCATTTTTGATGAATTTCAGACCCCTAGCGATGATAAACTCGAGAGATATTTGAGTTATTTGTGAAAGTTGTTGCAAATAATAAATTAAGGTATTGACAAATTACGATAAACATATTCTTTATACGAATTTAATGTATCTCTCTTTTTATCCTTGGCTCTTTATGCTCCTAACGATCAGTTAAGCAACGAAGAAACTCTTGTTTAATCTTGTGTCAAATGATCCAGCATATCCTCACTTTCAATTTTCACAACGATAATACAGCATAATAGTACAAGATAATAACATGGTTTCATTTCAACGCTGCGACCATAAGAGGACATTAAGCTGAGAAAGTCGTTTTTATACGTTAATCATTTTGAAACTAAGATTCATTTTAGAAAAAAAATTGGAATGAAGAAATTTCAGTTCTGAGAGCGCTAATATTGCAACCATTTTCATTTAATTCTTCATAAATGTGACATCCTTTTTAATGATTCTTTTCTTCCTAACACTTTTGAAACACGCGGCTACCACAGACTAATGTATTTGAAAAAAAGTAGAATTAGTGACTAAATTAAGCTAAAAAGTGACTAATAGTCACTTTAATGTTTGACACTTCAGTGCCGTATTTATATTTCAATGCTTTGCAAATGGAACTAGAAAACCAGAAATTTATAAATATAAATAATTTCAATATAAATATTTAAGACTTCACAACCTACAATTTTCTCAAAGTATGGTGAATAGAGTGATTTTTCACGAAAATACAAGAACCGGATAATGTAAGTAATATAAGCATATCAACAAAAAGAAGAATTATTTTCTATCTAAAAACCCGAATTTTTGAAAAAACATAATTATGAATTCTCAAATAAACGGTTAAATTTTCTACTAAATAAGATACTTTTTCAACAAAAAATGGAATAGTTAAATTTTCAGTCAAATGATGAATCTTCAACTAAAGAAAATAATTTTTAAGAAATTAGTTCAAGTTTCCAAAAGATAACTTGACGGCGGCAAATTTAATGGTTAATATGTCAACTAAAATCGACAAATATGCGACAAAATAGTTCAATCCTATGCTAAAACATATTAATAATTTTAAAAAGTTGCATCTTTAACCAAAAGAATATGATATATCTAACAAAAGAGATGCATTTTCAATAAAATAGATTCATTTTAAACCAAAAGCAATTATTTTCAAACAAAAGATCAATTGTTTACCCAAAGAAAAAACGAATTTTCAACCAAATGCATGAACTTTCCACTAAATAGTTGAAGTTTTCACTAAAAAAAAGATACATTTTTATTCAAAAATGGTATAGTTGATATTACAACTAAAAATACAAATGTTTGATAAATATAAAAATGAATGATTAAAAAATAGATGAATTTTTGATCAAATAATTAAATTCGCAACCAAGAAGATTAATTTGACATAAAAAAGACGAAATTTCATCTAAATACATGAATTGTCAACTAAACAGTTGGAGTTTCACGTAGAAACGATACATTTTAAATCAAAAATGGAATAGTTAAATTTTTAGTTGAAAAAAAAATAATTTTCAATGAATTTTGAACAAAATAGTTCAATTTTCAAAAAAATATATGAATTTCCAAAAAATAAGTTAATTCTCGACCAAGAAAGCTAAATTTTCAACTCAAGATTTTAATAATTTTCAAACAAAAAAGTTTAATTTTCTACCAAAAGAGATATATTTCCACCGAAAGAGTTGAGTTTTTGATTTAAAAGCCGAATATTTTCGAGAACCTTCCTTCATTCTCGAGAAGATGAATTTTTAACAAAAAAGGGTAATTTTCAATCAATACGGCTGAATTTCCAACCAAATAGATTATTTTTCAACCAAAAGCAGATTTATTTTCATGCAGAAGAGATGAATTTTTCATAAAAAAGTCGAATGTTTTAGAAAACATTTGAGTTTTAATGACGAAAATACTCAACAAAATAGTTACTTTTTCAAGCAAAATAGATCAATTTTCAACAAAATACATAGATTTTTAACTAATCGTTTGAATTTTTAAGTAAATGGTCGAAATGTCAAAGAAAAAAGATTAAACTGAAGCAACAAATAGTTTCATTTTCAAAGAAACAGTTGAACGTTCAAATTAATTAAATTTTCTTTTTTTAGACAGAAACTAACTAGTATGTTTCAGCTCTCTTGATGCACAAACCTAAGATCAGAAAAAAAGTTTTTAAAGAATTTGACAATATAGATTTTATGCTTTCACGATGATTTATTTTGATAAAAAGAGATATTTCGGGTTTCACTCGTGTAAAAAACTACAAATTGTTTGCCGACGTTTCGTAGTTTTTTACATGAGTAAAACCCGAAATATCTCTTTTATTAATTTGACAATATCTTTGTGCTCAAATAGACATAAAATAATTAATATTAAATTATAATTGTTAACACATTTTAAAGACTTTTCATCTTCTAGCTAGATATTGTCTTTCAGAGTAGAAAGTTATTTCTTTTTCTTTCGAGACTCCTCTTAGAAGACTCGATTTAAGAAGCACACATCATGCCATGCACGTCGAAGGCCACGCGACTTGCTACCTACAGGACACGTTTGTCCACCATGCACCTTCTCCGTAAAATCTCGTCATTCTTTTCTATCTCTCTTTCTCCAGTTTTGTATTTTTTCAACTTCAACCTCTATGTCTTCACGTTGCTTCCTTCCATACCAAGGAACCTCTTCCTGGAAAATGTATTCTTCCAAAGAATTTCTCGACGTGTCTCTTTTTTTCATCTGTAGAGGTACCACGTCCATTCAAAGTTCAAAATTCGTGACTTTTAAACTGTTTCGGACCTTCTTTAGTAGTGTTCTTACATTCTTGATTATTGCAACAAAAACGTTTCAAGTAAGAAGACCAGAATTTTTATTTCATTTAAGAAATTGCACAATGTACATTCACAATGTATTTAGACTCATTTAAACGGAACATCCACGCAGAGAGACAGAATACCATCCGCAGATTCAAGAAAACTAAAGTTCATGAGGGTCACACGCAGATGATAATTTTTGTGATCATTATGCCGTAAATATTTAGATCGAAAAAGTAACTAAATTAAAAAGAATTCAAAAGGATTCCATCAAATTTATAAGCATCCCAAGTGAATTTGAACGAATTCAGGATATATTCATCAGAATTCAGGATAAATTAATAAGGATTAAAAACAATTTAAGAAAAAAAATAAAATTCATAAGAATTTGAGTGGACTGAACAGAAATTTAACACGATTCGGTTATCGTGGGTGCATTTTTTTTAGCGAATTTCTACATTTTACGTATTTTACCAGATTTTGCATTGATAATTGAACGTTTTAACATGCATTGGGTCTGAAACGACCCACGATAACCTGATAAGGTGCCAAAAAAGCGTTAACTTGATCAGGATAAAAATTTTTTAAATTCCATTGAATTTAGTAAAATGATACATAACAAAACTCAGGGCGAATTAAACAGAATTCAAATGAATTAAAAAAGAAATTTAAAAAAAGCAATGAATCAAATAAAATTCGAGTGGATTTAAGGAAAATGTGTGGGACTCGAAGTGAATTCCAAAATATTTTAAAACTGCTTTGGATTACATATGTTTCGAGTGACTTTAGACCAAATCAAGGGAATTCTAAAGAATTTGATGAAATATCTAAGAATTCAAAGTGAGATTAAAATACTTAAGCATGAACTAAGAATAACTAAAAACCCATCGAATTTATCAAAATTAGAAGAATTTAAGTAAATATAAAAGAACTTATACAGAATTTTAAAAAAACTCAAGAGAATTTCGAAATATTGAAAAGAATTTAGGATAAATTTTTAATAAATTCAAATATATTGGAAAAGTTTTAATCCACAATATTGCACTGATTCCAGTAAAATTGGAGTGGATTTAGAAAAGTTGAAAGGAATTCAACATACTTACATGAAATGCATACAAATTCGAGTGAATTGAACAAAACATTTTTAATAAAATATTTCCATTGGATTAATTAAAATGGGATTTAAAAGAATTCAGGCTGAATTAAAAAATGAAGAAAATACATTTTTTAACCAATGTATTAGATACAATTTGATTGTAATTAGAATTTCAGGGAAATACCAAAATTTTGATGAACTTTATAAAAATTAAAGATGAATTTTCCAAAAATTCAAATGAATTGAAAACAATTCCAGGAAATTTACTTCATTTATTAATTTTGGAGTAAATTTAGAATAAGTTAACAAGAATTCAAAAGAATTTGGTTAAGTGTAAAGAATTCTGTGTAGGATTAAAAGACTTTAGGGTGAATTAAAAAAAAACTAAATAAATCCATTAAATGAAGTTAATTGAGAAGAATTCAGGGACAATTAACAGAAATTCAAAATAGTTAAAACAATTAGAAAAATTGAGAATAAATCAATAAGAATTCAGGGTGAATTCCAAATGAATTTTAACAAATCTAAAAATATTTGAAATCAAAAGTATTTGATTGATTTTAGAAAAATTGAACTGAATTCTGAAAAATTCGAAGGAATGTAAGAAAATTTGAGAAGAATTAAAATAAATTCAAGAAAAATAAAAGATTTAAAAATACATCAGGATAAATTAAGAAGAATTCAGGGAGAATTTGACCTGAATTTTAATTAATTACATAAAAGTTTGAAAATCAAAATAATACATTGAATTCAGTAAAATAGGAGTGAATTTAGAAGAATTCAAGAAAATTTAAGAGAATTTAGTAAAAATTAAAAATAAGTAAAATAAGTAAAAGAATTTGAAATAATGTAGGACAAATCAATAAAAATTAAGAAGATTACAAATGAGCTTGAAAAAGTTTTAAAATCTAAAATATTCCATTGTTTTCAGTAAAATTGGTGTCAATTTACCAGAATTCAAGAGAATTTAAGAGAGATCGATGTAATTAATATGATTTCAAGACGAAATTAAAATAATTCAACTGAATGGAACAAAACGTTAATAATTCAAGAAAATTACAAGAGAGTAAGATTTAAGCGTTTCAAGTGTTCACGATGAATTTATAAAAATTGCAAGATCGAAAATGTTTCATCGAATATATTGGGTTTCAAGAAAGCTTCAAAAAGATTCACGGTGAATTCAACAGAATTCAAGAAAATTCAGAAATAGGCATGGACCTGAATGCAACAGAGACTAGCGATTATTTTCTTTATTCTATTGTATCGAAAGAAGTGATTTTTTCATATAAAAAAGTGACTTAAAAGTGATTTGAGAAAAAAGGGGACTAAGAATACTGCCGTACAAACTGAAAAGATAAATAAGCCACATTGCCGCTTAGGTTGACTTTTTCATTGCCACGCTTAAGAGAATCAGGCTAAGCGGCAATGTCACTTACGTATCTTTTTAGTTTGTACGGCAGAATAAGTTAAGTGACTGTGTGGCCCGTCCTAAAAATATTTGTCAACCTAGGTCACACGAGAAATTCAGAAATAGTAATAGCCTTTCGCGGAGAGGAACCTATTATTAATTTCAAAATATGCAAATCGTGGAAGAAACTGGAAAAGAAATATATTTAAGAAATTATTTTTAATTAATGTTTTCGAAGACTGCAGCTTACTGAGGAACGAGATTTATCCATCGTATTGAAATTCAACTAATTAATCAGCTACTTCTGTGAGTTCGATAATGTTTACTTTCTTCTTAAAAACTAACAGTTAAATTCTGATTAATATGTTTACCGAAATATGTCAATATGGTAATTGAGCATGCTTCATTAATTGTTATGAAAAACGAGATGTGAAAGCAGTGCTATTATTTTTAGACTCTGAAATCGAAACTTGCATCCTTAAATCAGAAATTCCAACAGCTACAAATTGTGACTTTTCTCGATCGCTGCTTTCTAAAAGATAAATCAAAAGTAAAGGCAGAAAAAAGATCTGTAAAATTGACAAAACAGTAAAATCAGGAGTTGAATATTTAAGCTAAAATTTCGAACGTTTTAGAAAACAATTGACTTTCAAACCCAAAAAGATCCATTTTCAACCAAATAATTTTAAAAAAAATCACTTTTAACCAGAGAGTTTCATTAACAAGCAAATATGCTTTAATTTTGATATCAAAAGTCAAATTTTCATCAAAATAGTTGAACTTTTAACAAAATATTTTAACCAAAAACAGTTGTATTATCATCAAAATGGTCCAATTTTCAACGAAAAAATAAATAATCAACAAATTATTTAACACTTTAACCAAAGATATAAATCTAAGAAAAAATACATTGTTAACAAAGATTTTCAACTTTTAACTAAGTATGCAGTTGAATTTTCAATGAAAAAAGATCAATTTTCAACAAAATAGTTAAACTTTCAACCAAACAAACGATTTATCAACTGCTGTAATGAATCTTCAATTGGAATATTTAATTTTTTGGCGAAAAAATTAATTTTTAATCAAGATATGGATTTTCAAGTAAAATAGTTTTCAACAAGATAGTTATTTTTTAACCAAAATATATGAATTTTTAACGAATAACTTAATATTAGAGATTTTCAAAACAAAAAAGTTGAATTTTCAACAGCACAAGTTGAATTTCGAAGAAAAATGATAATTTTCTACCAAAATAGTTGAATCTTTAACACAAAAAGTGGATGTTTAAACAAAATAATAACAATTTTAACTAAAACTAAAATCTTTAGAAGGAAGCAGCTGCAGAAAATAAATAGAAATAGATATACAAGACAAATGAATTAGGGGAGCGGCGGGTAATGTGGCGCACATGTTATTAAAAGCTCCATTAAAAGTTAAATATGTTGAAAACTTTAGTAAAATAATATAGAGCATGTAAATCAATATCTTATCTACCATTTGTGTATGATTATTATTGAGTTTACGTCTATTAAAGTAGTTCATTATCAAGTTTCACAAAAAGTGTTCCTGCGCCAAGATCTCATGTGGCGCGCTCTTCAGTGCAATTGCGGAAAGGACAGTAAAAGTTGTTCACTACTTTTTGGTCACTTTAAAAATACACACATACCACCCAAAAATAACTTACCATAATAAGAATTGAGAGATTAGTTTTATTGAGCAATTTTTTTCACTATACAAAACAGTACACATAAAAAATACAATACAGTAAATACCTCGCTATCGTAAATTACCCGCCGCTCCCCTACTGACGAGAATGTTATATAAGGGTGGCCACAAATTTTCATTTTAAAAATTCCCTAATTTTTCTCTGAACACTTTTTCATTTTTTCCCCAAATTTATTATCCCTGGCAGATATTTAAAGAGCCTTTTATAGAAATTTCTTGACTTTTGCAAGATTTTTTTGAAACCCCTAACTTTCTCTGACCAATAACATGTCCTGACTTTTTTCTGAATCCCAAGTTTCCCTTGGCCAATGGCCACCCTGCATAATCTAAAAATTTGTGGAAAAATCCGAGTTCGATATATTTTATTGGAATTTACGTGAAAGTAACAGAAAATCAGTTGATTTATCTGATCTTCTTGCAAAATCTACTCAAAAGTTCAATCCTTTTTCTGCGTGTATACCGTTAATTGAAATCAGCACACATGCTACTGAATCAGGGAAATTCAGATGTTTATCAGCAAAATTTCACTGATTTACAATCAGTGGTATACTTATAGCCGATTAATCAATTTCACTAAATTTAATTAAATTAGATTTAGAAATTACTTTTACAGAAACTTGATATTTTTCAGGCGTAGATTCTCTTGTGAGGCTGAAATCTTGTTTAAAACACGATGCAGTTTGTTAAGACTTCGTAATCGGATTAAGTGCAGGTGTCTCAAGTATACTGAGAGTGTAGCACTTCACACGACAGAAAGTCGCTGCAGGAAAAAGGTTCCTTTTTTGTTAAGAAAAAGCCGCTACTTGTTACGCTGAACACACCCTACTTTCTTCGAAGAATCCAGGAAGGAGTCTTTATAGGATTTGTCGCGCTGCTACTCATACGGAACGACCTTTTCACACAGGTGCTACACACATTCTGTATTCTTTCAACCTAAACCCCTAAAGAATAGTCTTAAATCAAATTGCATTGTAAAAATATGTTTTACAGTACTCTTTTTCTCGTTAGGAATGTTAAAAACTACGTCAAGGTACTTTGAACCCTTTTTCCATCCCTCTCCTACTTTGTCACAAGTCTTCACGCTCCTAGGGTGACGTTAACAAACACGTACATTCCATCCTCCTTTTGATTAAAAATGGTTTCTTCGGTTTCATTTGATAAGCATTCTTTTGAATAAAGTTAATGTATTGGTGTCATATTGAAGTCAATATGTAACGCTTAAGATTTCAAATACAATTGTATTGTTTTTTTCAACAAAATAGATCTATTTTGAAGACAAAAAAAGAGTAATTTTCTACTAAAAGAGTTACATTTTCAACCAAATAGCTAAATTTTTTATCAAATGGTTTAATTTGAAGCTACAACTATGAATTTTCAACTGAATGTTTAAATTTTAAACCAAAAAAGAATCTTCAAACCCAAACTGTTGCATTTTTAAATAAATTAGTTGAACTTTCAACCAAGAACTTTTCTATAAAAAAAGATTAATTTTCAATTCAAAAGCATGAGTTTCTATAAAAAACAACGATTTTTCAACAAAGGGCTTACATTAAAAAAGGTTATCAACTAGACAGTTGAAATTACAAACAAATAGTTGAAGCTTGAACCTACAACCAACTTTAAAAACATATACAGTTACATTTTCAAAAAAAAAAAAACTGTTGAGTTTTCAAGCCAAAAAGACGATTTCTCTAGAAAGCACTAGAGTTTTTATCCAAGTCAATTTTAATCTAAAAAGATGAATTATCAGTGAAAAATGTAATTACAGTTGATATTTCAATACAACATTTTTAATCAAAAAGAACATTTTTCTAAGAAGAGATACATTTTTTAACGAACGGACGAATTTTCAACAAAACAGTCAAATTATCAACCAGAAGTTATGAAAAACACCAAAAATGTAATCTTCGACCAAACAGTTAGTTATTAACCAGATGATTAAATTTTTAAGTAAAATAATATAATTTTCAATCCAAAAATAATTTTTTTTAACAAAACAGTTGAATTTGCAACCGAAATGTTATTAACAACCATATAGTTAAATTCTAAACTAAAAACGACCAATTTTTAACCAAAAATGGAATCGTTAAAACTGTAGTTAAAAAATTGATTTTCTACTCAAAAATAAATTATAAACAAATAAGTTCAAGTTTAAACCAAGTAGCTGAATCTTCAACAACAACAACAAAAATAAATTCTCAACGAAAAATGAAATAGCTGATTTTTCAACCAAAATATTTTTATTTTAGATCAACGACAGTTGAATTCGACCAAAAAAGAGTGCATTTTCAACAAAATAGTCCAATTTCTAGCCAAAGAGATAAATTTTCAATTAAAATTATGAATCTTAAACCAAAAATATTATTAAAAAAAAAAGTAATTCAGCAAGGAAAATTAATTTTTAATTGACAAAACGAAAATAAATTAAAATAGTTCAACCTTCGACCAAATAGAAAAATTTTTAACCAAAAGGGATGAATATTGGGTACTATTAATTCAGTCGCATTTAAGCGAAGAAACAAGAAAAAGGAAAAAAAAGTTAAAATTATTTCCTGAAAAAAGATCCTACTCCTTCTCCACTCTATTGGGAATCGAACCACACATTCATTTTAAAAAAAGAAAATTTCTTGAAAACAGGGAAAAATAAATTCTTCAAAAAAGGGGGTAAAGAGTGTGAAGTCTGCATTTACAAGCTTTTCTTGTAAAATAAAATTACTAATTGTACCTAATTTTATGAAGCATTAAAAAAATTGTTGTTCACATTTATAGTTTCCATGTGTGATGTCGCATTCTGCATTAACCCCTGCCATTTGCTGAAAAAAACCTGTTTTACTCCCACCCACTGGCAGTGTGATGTAGTTTTTGAACGACCCCGTTCACATTGAGCTCTTTTCTTCACTTGGATATAATGGTATGTACTTGAACTACCTTTACGGCCTATATGAGTTGAAAATTATAAATTCCCTATTCTTTTTTACTTGACACGATGGCGGTGTGAACCTTGACCAGAGTGAAGTAGCGAAGATAGATCGTGAAGGTAATTAAGTCGTACCAATGTACAAGGCTAATTAGGCGAAAGTGCGCGGATACGCATGGATAGGTGATGGTCTCAGAAGCTAGTAATCTTATTGGTCGCATGGCAACATATGCATTATGTATACACATGTACACACCTACACTAGAAATGTGTTCTCCTGAGGTGTCCATTAACCATACAGATGTCGTCGACATCGTAGAACATCTACACACGCTCGCAAGAGAAAAAACACTAGAATCACGTAAATTTGGTCTTTCGATTCTTTCACTGAATGAATAATGAACATTCTTCCTTTTGTAATTAATGACTTCCAGGCAGAGATAATCTCAGCTTTTTTCGACTTAAAATAGGACAGAAGCGTTTCATCATTACAGACTAATTTCCAGATTAATTCTTGTAAACTTATTATTCATTTCAGATTATTGGTAGAATTATAATTCAATAAGTCGAATATTTTCCAAATGAAGACTAAACTCTTTAAGTTCAGGATATTTCCGCATTGAAACAGATTACTTGGAATTGAACTAATCAGGTTTACTTCTATAACTCCAGAAAATGATATCTATCATATGAAAGAAAAAATGAAATAATGCGATTCAAATATTCAAGTAAATAAAGGAGATTTATGTTTAAATTACATACTCCTTGTTGGAAGCTCAGGTGTACGATTCTTCCTTTTGCAGAAATTGATCGCGTATCGAAGGTCATCATCGGTAATGGGTGTAGACCGCTAGAATCGACCACGCGTCCCGTATATTTATTGACGCGATCAATTTGTAAACAGGTAGTATCAGGGAGCCAACCCTAACCTGCAAAAAGCCTCAGTCGCTTGAGTCGTCGATCGGGCAAAAACAAGCCGCATTTCCACAGATCGTTAATCCAACCACGAAGCGGCGGCGTCTTCGCGACCAGACGAGGAGGTCGATAAATATTGCATGATCCCAGCGATACTTCGATAGATCAGCAGGAAGTATTGATCTCTAATGCTGTGCTTCTTTTCATGCTTTAAGAAAATCACTCTAAATTATTCGATTTATTGTTCGTGTAAGATCTCTTTATATTATAAAAAGATCTCGCCGCCGCTGCTGTTTCAATAATATACTCCTGTTTCAAAAGTTCAGCAACCCTTTTTACAACCACGGCTTCTTAACCCTTGCAATCCGCTTGACAATCCCGTACCGCTTAACTACTGCATCTTCCTTACAACATCTGCCCCTTAATTCCTGCAATCCCCCTTACGACCTATGTCCCTAGACCCGTACAACCATTGCTAGACAACCTGCCCCTTAACATATGCAATTCTTCTTACACACACCCGCCCGTTAATACTGATCACCCTCCTAACACACCTTGCCCAATAACGCCTGTAACCCTCCTGCAGCTGATAATTATTTATTAAAAACGTTAACTTTTTATCTGATCATGTCCTATTTAGGCCCCGCTATATTAAGGCCGACCTAAAAATAAAGAAAGTTTATTGTAAGTCGATCCAAAATCTTACCTACATCTGTATTAATGACATAATGTGTAAAATTGTATAAAATCTCGTTTTAACAGCCAAAACAGTTTTCAATTAGCATATATTAAAAAAACAGAACCCCTAAAAAAAGTCTTAAGTAGTTAATAGATGCCCCCAAAAGGAATATTAAAACACAACTACTTTTTTCCAATCTTTTTTACAATTTTTCTCATGTTTTCTCGGCCCAGTAGCACCCCTTTTATTATGAACAAAGTCCCATGTCGTATCGGTTAGATCCAAGAGATCAATATCAGTTTTCGACATTTCGCAAAATTAAGACATTCTCAAGTATTTCACATCAAAAGGTTATACATCTAAAATTGCATAGAAACAGGTTTTCCAGGATAATACCTTTGATGAAAGGTTATCCAAGATAAATTTTGATGAGCTATGAAATCGATTTTGAATATCGAAAAGAGCAGAGCTTTATGAAGGTATAAACAGTAATCTCCGTCGTCTTGTTCGGCCACCAAGAGTGCAGGTCACTTTCTCCACGATTCTCCTGTTGCGTCTTCATTGGAGCGCTCGAGCCTAGAGCAGCCTTCGACATTAAGCACAACGTATATCGCTGTACTTTAGATTAAGACCTATCCGTCGAGGTGCCATCCTTCTTAGGTTAACCTAGGCCAGATCAGATATACCTCCTGTCACGAGGGCAAAAGAACCCGATCGAGCGCTTCCGGATCCATCACGATGCTCTTTCTTTTTATCCAAGGACCCCAATAGACTTTCCCGAATAACTTTCGTATTCTTTCCCGTCTCGTAAAACGTAAACCATTTTTGAAAGCTTCGCGTGTTCATCTAAGCTCCATTAACACTCAGGAGTAATTAAGGATATGGAACAGCTAGCCTTTTGTCTTCTGTATTGAAAGTTCAATTAGCCACTTCAATTTCACCATGTGCCCTTTGGTATACTTTCCTGCTTACAACCTTTATGAGTCAGGTATTAATTACTTCAAAGTATTGCGAGAAATACATGAAATAGTTTCATTTCATCTCAAAATAAGTAAATTAATCACGCTTATCGTGATTTAAATCAGAATGACTAATCCTAGAATACCATACTTGTCCATTCGATTGGAACTAAGGTTTGCGAAAAATATGTACAGCGTCTTATCGCCTAACATTCTTTCTGTACTACAACCACTTAATCAGCTTGAAATATCAAATCCAGAAAAAATTTGTATAACTCCATACTATCTTAAGCGTTCTCTAATAAAAATTCTCCGTTTAACGCAGAGTGAATGCGAAATCAGATCAAAATGATATGCAAGGCTCTTATACAGATTTCAGATTTTTGTATTTGATCAGTGAATAGCCCATCAGAATGATTCTACTCTCCAGATCAATTACATGTAATACATTTTCATGAGTAGGAACTGTCGTATCATAGAGAATTATAGCCCCAATATAGGAAAATTAGGATTTTTTTTCCACACCGAAATTCAAAATTTTCTAAAACATTCCTTGTTTTAGAAATATTATGTCGGTCATAACTAACCTACGACTTTCAATTAAAAGTATTACAACTGCCACTTGACAGATATCAATGAAGTTACGTAAAATTAACTTTGGATCCGAAAAAATGGACCATTTTTGTCACAGGTTGATTATAAGAATTTTAAGCAAAGGTTGGATATATCTCAGCGTTTACTGTGCATGCAGCTGGGGAATTTTATGAAGAGAGCTTTTTTATAAATATTTAGTCCTAACTGTTCCGTGTATCCTCGAGCTAAATTTTCCAAAAGATAAACATCGAAAAAATAAAATACAAAAAATAAAAATAAATAAAACATTAATCCCTTCGTCATCCATGTCAGGATATTCTTCGTTTCCGGCACAGGTAGCCTTTATCGTTTCACAAAATCACGTAAATCAACTGCACCAGTTCTTGCGTGAGGAGACAAAAAGGAGAAGATGATAAAAGAGGAAGGATAGGAAGAAATTTTCAACGTGATCAGCCTTGTTTATGTTGTACCGTCTCATCACTTTCTTTATTTTACTTGAAGTTTCTTTAGCGAAAATCTTCTTAAGGTATATTATTTAACCTCGTAAGATATTCGTCGTAAAACAAAAAATAATATATATTCGAAATAATTATTAAGTCTTTTCAGATGCTCAACTAGAAAGTTATGTGTATTTTTTGTATACTTATAGTTTATAATGCTCCATAAACACATACGAAATTGAATTTATTAATAATGAAACTATTACGTAAATAATGCTTAAGCTGCTAAGATAAGTTTGTTAATAACATCTTTTTCATATTTCTACTTGTAACTCAATTCTAGTGATTAAAAAAATATCAAATATGAATATATCAAAATATATATATATCAAATATGAAATACTTCGTGAATTTTAGAGTTGATCAAAACTCTACAAGGGCAAAGCAAAATTCACAGTATTGAAAATAACTGTTTTTATTTTTGTAATTTATGCTGTACAAGACAGATATCTCAAGCTAGTTGGGAGAACCAAAGAATGGCCGGGAATTTTAGGTGACTGGAATGACTAGAAAATGACAATGTATTTTTTTATTTTCAGAGGAAAAAATTTCATTTTGAAGGAGTTTGATTTGAATCCTTTTAAATTTCGAAAATGAAGACTTGAATAGTGCACAATTTTAAGCACTTTCAATTTGAAATTGTTTAATATTGAAAGCTTTGAGATTGAAATGTTCAACTTAAAACATTTTTATGTTTTAATTTAGAAAAAAACTACAAAATTTCCAGTTTTAAATTGTCAACGAACTATTCGACATTGGAGACCTTTAATTTTGAAGGGTTTGAAGTTGAAATCTGTCGAATTTAGAGTGTTACAACTAGAATAACTTCAGAATGAAACATTATAAATTTGTTTATTTCCAAAAATCATAAAAACACATTGTTCAATTCCAAAAAGAATTATTTGAAACTGAACAACTTTGAAGAAAAGCTGTCAAATATGAATAATTTATATTTGAAATGATTTGAAATTTTAGTTACTTTGGGTACCATTTCTGCCTTTAAAGAAGTGATTAATTAGTCAAGTTAAAATCTTGGGCACTTAGCGTTTGATCGTTTTGAGAAGCACACTATATGAGTCAACGGTGTAGGTGAAAATATGACAGACCACGATCTGAACCGTGATTTCTATGTTGACATCGCTTTTGTAACAAAATCTGTTGTAGTTCGTTTTATTCACTGATCTTGAGCGCTTCGCGCCGCATAGTGCTAAAACTGTCCATTTTTTTGGATTTTTTTACGAATATTTCATCCGGCACTTTTAACCTTAAAAATTACAAAGTTTCAGCTAAATCCACCGAAAGCCATTTTCTCATACATTTAGTGCGGGGTCCTTTTCAAAATTATCAGTTTAGAATGCTTAGTGAACAATTTTTTCCGTTTTCTGTCACAAAAAATTAATTAATTTAATTTTCAAGACTAACACTTTGAAACTGAACTTAGAGACGCAGCGACACTAATTTCATGTTATCAACACTTTAAATAGAAATGATAAAATCTATCAATATTTCCTGATTTGCAATGTATCGTTTCTGTGGTACTCATTTTAAAAAAATATTTCCTGTTTGACAGGGTTCTATTAATTTCGTTCATATTAAAGGCAAAAAGGGAAAGTTTTTTGGACAAATATGTAAAACAGGAAATATTAAAAAAAGAATAGGAAAAAATGGGGGATTAGAGGAATGGCTGAAGCCTGGGATAGTTATGCAGAAAACGTGGATCAAGTGCTGATATGGTAAAGAATCAACATTAGCGTTGCTCCAGTTTTCGATCATGTTCGTTTAGCAAGATGCTGTGTTTGATACGTATTATATTCAAAGTCGCGATTTAATCGATAATTTTACGAACTGAAACATCCGTTTCGTACCATATAAAGAAATAGGTTCATCGTATGATAATTTAATAGAAAGGTTTAAGGTGACCTAAACAAGTACTGTAGCTCAGATTATTTTTCAGCAATCTTAATACAGGCTAATACTACCCTAATAATACCATTTTTTCCTGGTACAATAGAGAATAAGAAAATTGTAATGATGCAAGAAAACATTAAAGCCCAAACGATTAGATGCAATCTCCCTTTGAATTTAAATTTCGTGACAGATCTCCACACTATGATAGTTTATTGGAGTTCAGAGTCATTCAATAGAATCGGAGGACGAACGACGGGATTGTCGATGGGATCTCCTAGGTCTTATGGCGGCCCACCATTGCAATGTTGTTCCAGTTTCCCTGACCGATTTCGATCCACTTCGTGTCCGTTTGCATTCGGTGTCATCGTTCGTGAGAACCACGTGGAAATAGTACTAGCTATGCAAGAGCAATGATAACTATCAAGAAATTGGATCGAAATGAAAGTAACGCGACATTCTCGAAGCTGGGAAGGAACTCGCCAATTTTTTAATTAACAGCTTAAAACAGACAATGTTAGATATAAAATGGCAGATATCTCGTAAATACTCCAGGCTTTGAATTCATTCAGGACTATTTCATTAGCATATTTTGGTACAGCATGGAGAAAACTTTATGGAAGTAATATCCGTAAATCTTGTTGTAACAAACGAAAAAATTAGTAAAATATGGTGCAACTACAACTGTGGTTCCCACAAGTACATACCTCTTTGCATAAGAGTCTAGTTATAAGGTCTCAACTGTATCTTTGTCACAACCATACAGTCACAATCACATTTTTGACATTACCTCAATTGTAATCGATAAAAAAGATACACACATACACAAAAAACCATTGGTGCGAAATGTGTTGCATATCAAATTGAACCATGAGTTTTCACTGTGCCTTTATTTGTTCTTATATCTCAAAAATGTTGTAACTCAAAACAACACCGAATTGAGCATACTTTTGAGGATTAGCGTTTTACAGTGGACACCAATAATACACTCAGAAAAAAATTTGTTTGATTCAACAAAAATTTGGTTGGATCAAACAAATAAATACATTGCTATATGGTCAATCAAATGTTTGATTGCTTGAAACAAACTTTTGGATTAATAAAGTTTGGTTGATTACGATAAATATTTTGGTTGATCCAATCAAATATGTCAGTTGATCCAAACAAATATTTATACAACGTCGTATCAACGGTCGCACAAAATGTATGGAAAAAGCCCTTCTTATTAATTAAGGGACCCGTTCATTTTTCGGAACGGTAAAAATTAAGAAAGGTAAAATTTCAGAATGGGTTATAATACATAATGGTAAAACTTAGGAATAGCAAAAAGTTGGAAAGAGCAATAAGTCGGAAATCCAAAACTCTGAAAGGTATTTCTTCGGAAACCAAAGAAGCGGAAAGGGTGAAAATTCAGAAGCGTTAAAATTAGGAGGGTGAAAAATTAGGAATATGTAAATATACGAAAAGGAAAAATTCGGAAAGTAGAAAAATTCGGAATTGTTAATAAATATACGTTGAAGATTGTTTTTAAATTATATAATGATAAAAAATAATGATTTTTTCGTGAAAAATTTAAAATGACGGATATCATAAATTTATTATGATATGCTATTCAAATTTACTGTGATAAATATTTGTATGCTACCATAAATAAAAAACTATAGACCTGCTTATAGTAACATTTATTTACCATTCCGAATTTTTCAACTTCCCGAATTTTTCCTCTCCGTATATTTACTTATTCCTAATTGTTCAACCTCCTAATTTTAACGTTTCCGAATTTTTACCTATTCCACTTTTTTGGTTTCCGAATAAATACTACTCAGAGTTTTGGATTTCTGATTTATTCCTTTTTCCGAATTTTTGGTATTCTTAAGTTTTACCATTATGTATTATAACCCATTCTGAAACTTTACCTTTCTTAAATTTTATCCGTTCCGAAAAATGAACGGGTCCCTTAATTAAATCTTTTGATAAAAATCACTTGCAGTACCAGAGAACCCAACTAGCACCAAATCTGACAGAATGGCTTTTTTAATAAATTTGTTTGGGGTTCTTTTATCAATGATCACTTTCTAGGTTAGATTGCCTGCACCAGTGAACTAAACTGCAGTTTGCAAACTAAAGGTTGTATTAACATTGAAAATATTCTGGATGTTGTTACAAGCCCCACTTTTGCAGTAAATTTGACACGCTGCGTGTCCCGGTGACCGTACAACTAATTTTTTCATGAATTACTGTTACGACGCACGATCTTTTCGACATTTTTTTGTGCGCAAACTGGCCACCAGCGTGGACTGACGTAATCTGTTTCGGTTTAATAAGTGTAGTTAATGGAAGTGTTTGGTTGAATCAACCAAATTATCTCGTTACTTTAACCAAATCATTTTCTAATAAATGATATATTCAGCTCAAAAAATATATTTAGTTTAATCTACTAAACATTCTCAAATAAATAATTACTTTGAATTGACCAAATTAATTCGTTGTGTTTTCTAAATATAACCAAAGACTTTTTGAGCCGAACAAATTTTTTAGTTTTAGCAAACCAAGTAGGTTGAACAAACTGATTTGTTGAATTAACTCAATCTTTCCTCTGAGTATAACAGGACAAACTAAAAACACTGTATAGGTGTGCGACTTCTAAGACTTTAGCTCAAAGCGTGTGGTTCTAGCAACTATCTCATTTGAAAATAACAACACAGGTAAAAGATGCTTGATGCCATACTAGTTTTATCCAAGTGGAATTTCATTTAGTGGAGATTCTACTACTTGTCATTTTCAACGCAATATGAGAAAAAGTTTTGGATGTCATTTCTTCTGTTGGGTAATAATGGACTCAAATATTCCTGAGTTCTGTAAAACAATGTCTTCAGGAGTTAAGCTTAGAGACTCGTGGAACTCGTAAGAAACGATTCTAGCACTTGTTTCCTTCCTCTCGGGACTTGTGGCCAATGGTTATCTCGCCATGGATCCCACGGTGGTTCCTTTCGTCCTTTGACCTCCCTGGACTTCCAAAGGAAGAGAGAAGAGTCTTTGTACTGCGCCATCCTTGCTGACCCATCGTTTTTTTTTCTATTTGCTAATATATTTCCACTGATTTTGTGATCGCCATAAGTTTTCCGATAATGAGAAGAATAAATGTGACGAGGAAGAGGAAGAATCTGAGGAAAAAGTAGTGGACCAGCGTGATGAGACGCAGTTACCCTGAAGGTTCCCAGCAAATGAATTCAGCCATGAATATGTATCGGTCGTTCGCATAATTGAATTCATAGAGTGCATCGCCAGCTATAACCTGAAGCATGACGAACGAAAGTGGACTTGTCCAGGTAGAGAACGAATTCTTCGTGGAAATAGTTGAAAGAGATCTTGCAGGTTGATCTTCCTTTCACCTTCCGCAATTCTTCATTCCTCATTCTCCTTTCTTCCTTTCTATTCCTCTTATTGCTGTTCTTTACTTTCGGATTCAACTGAAACTTTAGAGGGACATTGGAAACGATATCTCCGAACGAAAGAACTTTTTCTGAATGCTGAAACAAGGAACTACTCTTCATGCATCAACATGACACTAAAATGTGACTGCAAGGTTCATATCCGAATTCCCATCACATGTGGGAAAGCTTCAATCGAATTGAGAATTAGAATTTGCCTTTAGTGTTAAGATTGTTACAGTAGTTTCGGATTGGATCCACATGAAAATAGACTCATCAGTCGGCTTATGATCCTGGCTGAACAGTTTTACACCAATAATTAATCCGAGGAGAGTTTATTCTAATTTACAATTTCATATAAACTTCAGTTTACACCCTACATCTCTCAATATTTTTCTCATAATAAAATCATAATAGATTGGCTTTCGAATCTTTTTCGAATGAACTCATGTTGTCTTAAATCTAAACTTTCCTCAGAATAGACCCAAATTTCAGGACAGAGGTGTTCCTGGACATAGATTCCTGTTACTGAAATTTCTAAACATCGGAAACTGTCGGTAACATGAATCTATGCCCAGAAACTCCAGGAGAAACGGATCGTGGTGTTAGTCACATGATTCACGGACCGCTAGAGTGCTTTTCACCGGAATCAGGCGATCAGCTGTTGGTAGAGTGACTCCAGATGGCTTTAGCAAGGAAGGCTGGATACCGTATATCGTCCTTTCGCTTCCTCTCTCTAATTAAGGCGAGATCTTGATCTTCGTCGAAATCGAAATTCGACCTCGACGATCCCTTTCCACGCTCTTGCGGGGTCCTCGTGATCTCGCGGCGTAACCGCAACTCCGGGCGAGTCTTAGAAGGGGTCGCGGGGTCGCGGATGTCGTGTCTCTGTTTTGCAACGAGTAATTACCATCAACGGTCCCTGGCCTGCCTCTGCAAGCCAGGTTCATGCCAGGTTGTTCCCTAGACGACGAAGAGGCATTAGACGAATTTTTATGCGATCCTGTAACGAAGTATGCTTTGCATATTCCGTGGCTGGCCACACTACCGCAACCGTTGCTCTGTCACGCGCGACGAGGCGGAAAGCGATAGTACTGACTGTTGAGTTGTCGACTTGTTGACTAGTTTATGAGTAGCGAACCAAAGCAGAGAAAAGGGCGAAGATATAGCACAAAACATCGGGTTGGCGCAATATTGTACCTATCCAGGAAAAGTAGGAAGAATGTGACTGACTGTTCAGGAAAAGTGGAAAGAACGTAGATATTCTGGAACCAAAAAATATGAATTCTCGACGAAAAATGTAATGTTTAATATTCCAACCGAAAATGAGAATAAATAGATTATTCATTTTCAACACAACATTTGCACGTTTAGCCAAAAAAATATGTAATATCTACCAAAAGAGATTATTTTTCTACAAAGAAATAATTTAAGAACAGATTTTATCTTTCTGTAATATGTTATTGATTAATTACCTTATTATCTTATTATCTTATTAAGTCTATTTTTCGCGACATAATAGAGGAAGAGACAATTATTTTTAAAATTAATTTTTGTTAACTGTTAATCCTACCAACCTGAACCGTTCTGAAACCAACTTAACCGTTCCCGAATAGGAACATTCTTCCCACTTTTCCTGAATATATTCAGAAAAATAAGGCTGCTATCAGATATTGCCTATTTTTTCTCGATTTGAATTAATGAGATTTTACTGATTCTAGTAAAAATCCTTACTGAATTCAATCAGTCATCCATTTCTAGCAATTTTATTAAGTGAGATTGCGTTGTGAATCAGTGGAAATTCTAATTGATTTGATGAAGCGATCCAATTCTCACTATTTTAAATTTGGAGAGTAGTTCCCAATTTCCTGTCTCTGCACAAGCGACAGAAGGATCAATTAAACTACGAATTTGTGAATTATTCGATTTGCTTGCATCGACAGAAACAGTAATGAGGGACGGACGAATTTGATTACGCTGATGTATGCAGTTTCTAGAGCATCAGAGAGGGAAATGATATATACTTATTGTCATTACGGGTCATTGTTCTTGTATCGAGAACACGTACATAATTGCTTTTGTTTTGGTACGTGCTTTATGGAGACGTTTTTTTGACATTTTATTTATCAAAAAGTTACTTCTATAAATAACTATTTAGCACGGAAAAATGTATGACTTAACCAGTGATATTACACGCCTCAGTTTAGAATATTGAAACTCTGCATGTTGCGCTTATTCAACACGTTCAAAATTAAATAATTTTACATTTAAAATATTTAGAATTAAACATTTTAAAATGAAAATCATTTAAAATTGAATATAAATGTCACGCAACGTTTATAAATTTTTAAAGAATCTTATTTCGAATTTTTCATGTTCCAACATTTCAGTAACTCAATTAAATCTTCTCATTTAAAAAGTAACTGTTTTAACCTTTCCAAATTTAATTTTAGACTGTTTGTTAAAGTTACTTCCATGAAATGGAACAACTAATGCGTATACACTAATTAAAAATATTGTTTAGATAAAAATGAATTTATTGAAGTTGGCATACTTCTTGATTTAAAATTATTCGTTTCAAAATTTACAGTGTTAAAAAATTTTATTTTTAATACTCGTACATCAAAATGAAATTTGTTTTTCTCACAGCAAATTAATCATTAGTGAAATATTCATATCCACGTTTCAAATTCCCATAATTCAGTCAATTGAAGTCCTTGCTCCAGAGAACATTCAATAAAACATGAGAAAGGAAAACAGATTACATTTTATGATTCAATTTCCTGGTATTGCGAATTGTAGTTACTCAAGCTTATGATCTCCTATTTTCGTGATTCTATTATGCATCCCTTATCAGGCTTCAATTTCATATTAAAATAATCTTCAATTCGTGCTTGTCCAACTACTACATAAGTTATTTCGTTTACATTTCTGATGAACATTTTTATGGAATTAGTAGATCTTAATTAAATTTAAGGGGCCTAATCAATTCTAAGTGCAGTTACGTAATCATCGCGTGGGAAGATAAAGGCGCGCATCGAAGGTGTTTAAGAGTACTCTATCCATTGTTGGCAATTGTTCAATTTACCAAGTACATAATGGTTGCGTGAAGAAGATTATCTAAAGAAGGTTCCTAAAGAGATCTCCATGGCAATAAAATATCAATGTATCAAGTAAACAGATAGTCAATCTTAAAGTAAAACGTTTAGATATTTTTTAAATAAACTCTTTTTTTTAATTCTAATTTATTTTCAAAGATTGATAACTATGTGAAAAGACCGAGGGAATGACTTTCTAAAAATTTTAAAAATATAAATTATACCTAAAAACAAACTTTATATACTTCGTTTTAAAATCAGAAAAACCGTTATAGGATCTTTGCCGTATAATACAAATTAAACAAAACACAAATATATAGTAATTATTGAAAATTGATTCATGGTAAAGAAATTAAAAGGTACATAACATAATCTTGAGTGATGAACTGATGACTGATAGATCAATTATGCACGAGTGTAATTGAGTTATCGATCAACTATTGCAGCTAAAGTTCAAGTGTTGGTTATATAGTTATAAATAATTCATAGGTCCTTGACTACCGTATTATGTGTTATTTTGCAATGACGTACCAATTACGCTGAATATACAGAATTACAGTCAAACATCTGGTGCCACTTACCTGGAACAGAAAAATTGAATATTGATCATCAAGGTAAGTAGTAATCAGATTTTGAATTATATCTTATTTAATCATCTAAAGGTTCACTATATAATTCAAACATACTTTTTTATGCTATAAAATCACTTGTAATTTTTCAAACTTCTATAATTAAATTACGATGGAGATGAACATTCTTGATATTTTAAGGACACTAAAATATATTCTTCTACACTTGTGGAACCTATGAGCATAAACCAACAGTCTGCTGCAATAAATAAAGACAATAAAATCTTATTTATTATAATTTTCTAAATAAAGCAGATCTTCCTGGACAAGCATGTGTTCAGGTAAAATTTCGGTGAAATAAGTATTAGAAAAAGTGGAATTGGATGACTATGAATATGAATGTCTCGAACCTCTTTTATTCTCAAAATTATTATCGTAATATGATAATAATTTCGCTTTATTCATATTATGAATAATGTGGCGTAGATAGATTTTTCTTTCAGGTATAAAAAGCAAACTTAGGCCGACAGATCAAAAATGCTTAAAGACTTTTAATTGCAACACTCATAGAGAATTTCATAACATTTTTTTATTTATGATATAATTATAATTTCATAATCACGTAATTCCATTTAAGGGGAGGTGACGTTTGGTAAATTTAATTTTTTTACCAATAGAAATGAATTTCCAAACAGAAAGGTGAACTACTAGTGACCGAGAAGATTAATATTCTTCCACAGGACGAATTTTCAGCAATATACATTCATGTTTAACCAAGTTGTTGACTTTTAAAGAAGATCAATTTTCAACCAAACATGTAATAGTTCAATTTTCTGTGAAAAAACTTAATTCACAAAGAAACATTTGCATTTTTAACTCAAAGGATGCAATTTATATAATAAGAGATGAATTTTCGAAACAAAAAAACGAATTTTTTGTAAAAGAGTTAGAAAAAAGTTATCCAAAATGTAAAATTTGCATGCCAAAAAAATGAATGTTCTACCAAACAGTTAAATTTTGAACCCAAACGACAGATTTTCCACAAAAAAATTGATTTTCTAACCAAAAATAACGGCTTTACAAAATTGAAGAATTAAAAAAAAAATTAAATTAAATTAACTTCAAGTTTAAAAACAGCACTTTACTTTAACAGAAATAAATTATGGCCTGGCTACCATATAATAGAATATAATATATTTCGCCTAAATGTGGGAAGGCCCGTCATACCGTCACATATCGCGTCGCTCAAATCAAACCCAAGTGGCCAGGGGCCTCCCTACTTTCAAGAGAAAGATCCCTTGCTGATTGCAGCTACGCTCGAAATATTTCTAACCCAAACACTAGTACACAAAACTTTCGTTTTCAATCCAGTGTCGGGGGTTGCCTTCAAATAACTTCGGACTGCAATCGGGAGTAATCGAAAGGTAAACAGCCAGAGCCACCTGAACCGTTTCCAATTGGAATGATGATATTGCGCAATATACTTGACTAAGTACTCGCGTACTGCGACTCTTCCATGACGACAGTCACACCGCTCTTGCCCTGCTCCACTGAGAAACTACGTGGCCAGAAATTCTATGAAGGCCGAGAACGGGGGGGGGGGGCTGAAAACGCGAGTTTGGTGTGTACAATAAAGTTTGTTTTCAGTTGCGCGAAATGCAAAGACGCGGCCGACCCAGCGTCACGCGCATACGAGACTAGTTACTATTAGATTCACGTTAGCCACGTGAAGCGCTACATCACGGGTATGATCAGTACTTTAATCTATAATTTAGCATCACTGGTATATATCAGTAAGTGTTTAAGTTAATTCACTTACTGATTAATCAGTGAAAACTCACAATACTGACTCTGGTTCAGTTTTAGAGAGTGCTAAATATCTTTTTCGACTTGGACCTTTGGTATATAAGGCCTAATTTTATTTTCCTAATTTGCATATATCAATGTGAACCTTGTTACTGCAAAACACGATGTTTACAGATGATAAAAAATGCAGTTTCCTTCAACTCATTAAAATCTTTTAAAGGGAGGAATTTTTCTTACTGAAGAACCCGCGCAGAGGCCGGAGAGACTTTCGTACGGAGATTATTGTTTCGCACCTGCAATAAACAAGTCATTCTCTTTGGTGAGACTTGAGCGACTTACGATAATGTACAATAACTGTTAACAAGCCACTGCCCACGAGCTTCCCAGAAACGGGGGAGACTGGAACTCAAGAAGGAAAGGGTGGCCGCAGAAAGGTTCTTTAAAGAGCATCGTAATATTTAAGTGCCCAAATTCAAAGCGCGTCAATGAAGCCGTATTTGACCGCCAAACCAGGAAATGTCGACGAGCGGCACGAATGAACGCATTTGATGTGCTATTGAATCATTTTTATTTTTATATTCATTTGCAAGATTGACTTTGCGAAATCATGTTATACATATCTTACCAGAGTAGTCATTCATATAATATTTCAAACATTTATTTGGGGCAAAACGATGCTTCTTTGGATTTCATTGTATACAGCCAAAACATGAACAACAAAAACATAAATTTTCAAAGCAAAACAAAAACGAATATTTATCAAAATAGTTAGACCTTCCAGTAAGTATAGTTGATTTTTGAATCAAGAAAATGATTTTCAACCAAAAGAAGTAAATTTTCTACAAAGAAAGACGAATTTTCAACGAAATGCATGAATTTTTAACCACGAATGTGAATTTTTAACAAAATAGTTATACCCTCCACCAATTATGATTGTATTTGGAATAAAAAAATTAGTTTTCAACCAAAAAGATTAACTTTCTATCAAAAAAGACAAATTTTTAACGAAATACATGAAGTTTCAACCCAATAGTTGCATTTTCAAATTAAAAAATAAATTTTTAATCAATGTAAGAATAGTTAAATCAAACAAAAATGATAAATTTTCCACAAAAAATTCATTTTCAGCCAAGAGAGATCACTTTTCAATCGAACAGTTGAATGATCAAAACAGAGGAATTGTTTAAAAAAAGGAAAACAGAAGGGAATAGGGAAAAGAGTGTTGCCTGTCTATACACTGTTAATAAGGTAGTATGCGAGAAGATGGAATTTACTATCTGATAAATCTACATGCATAATCAATTATTTTCAAAGGAGGACGAAGAGGGTTATTACTGTCAAACTTATAAACTATAAAATAGCACGAATAGGAGATGCAACGGCGCCACATCTATTGAAAACAGAGAGTCCCTCCACTGTTTTCCAAACGCCATAAAATTCTATGGGATTCTATGGTGAGTATCGGAGTACGTTGGAGGAGGAGAGATCGGAGAATCGCTAGCTATTTTTAAGAGAGACTCGTGCGAGGATCACGAGAGTACGATTAACATACAATAAGGACATGAATCTCTTCTCTGGTGGTTCTCTGGCTGCCTTATGGACGATGGTGGCGCGGGCTGCCCTTGTTGGCCCTTTTCGTTCTACCCTACTAGAACTCTACCATCGTTGAACAAAAGACTTTCCTATTTTGGGAAAGTATATGAAGTCTCAACACAATGTTTCCGAATTGACCATCGAAACTAGAATAACAAGATTAAACTACTCCTGTTATAAATGAACAATGAATTTTCATGAACGAAACTCTAATTTCCCCCATGTTTCAATTGCCTGTAATCATCATTTGGAAAATTTAAGATTACCATTCTTAAAATAAAATTGAACTGAATTTCTAAACAATAGAATTTTCTTGCAGTAAAGTTCAATAGTAATTTAGAGTAGTCAATCAAATCTGAGAAACCAATTCCCAGTCATTTAAAAGTTTTTCCTGGTATGGAATATTAGTTTGTTTATACATTAATGTAATAGATTCCGAACTGGTAATCTGAGGTAATGGGATTAATCCAGTGCGTACCAAAGTAATCCACTTGTAATACGCCGTAATTCAAGGACATTGGAGTAATCCCAGTATCGGAGTAATCCACTTGTAATTCGGAGTAATCCATTTGTAATCAAGAATAAACCAGTTTAAATCCAGCGTAATATGCCTATAATCCCTAATAATTCTTCTTCGTTACAAATTTATTTTCCTTTTTACAAATTTTTGGAGAAAATGTAATCTACTTTGTAGGAAATTCAACAGCTCGCTTAAAAGGACAATTTCTTGGTTGAAAATTCACCTGTCCCCGAGTAAAAATGCTTCGACTTGATTTAAACTTGGTTATGTCTTGAGTTCGTCTCCAAGACATCGATCTTTGGCTGCGTTTCAAAAACTGAGTCGAGACACAGGACGTCTACTTGTCTCAAGACAAGCCTTGTCTTGGCTGAGATGGTCAAACCTTTTTTGGCTCATAAATGAGATTAAAATTAATGAATGAAAAATTTGTAATTATTAAATTAGTTATTTTAAATTAAAAAATTCAGAATCGGTGGGTCTGAACGAGTATAACACTTAAAAATTTTCTGCAAAAAAATAAAAATTGTAACTATCTAGAAGGATCTCCTAAGCCGTTAAAAATACGTAAAAGCATACTACATTTTCGGTATCATCGTCAAACAAGTATAATACAAATCACAAAATATATGACTGTTAGAATTACTCTTTTTGTTAGGGGAGGTATACGCTCGAAGTTATAAACCGCACGTGTTGGAGTCATAAAAATTCCTCTCAAGAGATAAATTTATGCCTTCAAGACATCAAAACTTGTCTCCAAGACATAAATTGAAGTCTGGCTCCGTCTAAAAACTGAGACATGCTCAAGTCGAATTTTTCGACTTCAGCATGTCTTGATTGGGGGCAATTCAAGTCGAACTCAAGTCGAAGAATTTTTATTCTGGTCTTGTTGAAATTTTTGTTTCGGGTAGAAAATTCAACTGTTTTGAAATAAAATTGATTCATTACTATTAAATTTCATATAATATTGTAGAAAATTATTTTTCAGGTGAAAATTATTTTTTAAATGAAAATTGAACTATTCCATTTTCAGTAGAAAATTAATCTTATTTAGTTGAAAATTCAAGTGCTTGGTTGAAAATTAACTTAATTTCTTAAAAAATTATATTTCTAGTTGAAGATTCTTGATATTAACAGAAAATGGTTTCGTTGAAAATTGAAATATTTGGTAAAAAATTCATTTTTTTCGTTAAAACCTCATTTTTAACTGAAAATGTAACTATTTCATTTTTCGAAAAAATTGGTCTTTTTTCGTGAAAAATTAATATAGTTTATTACAATTTCTTGTTTTTTTTAATGAAATTAACATTTTTGCTTGAAAATTCATCGATGTGGTTGGAAACTGAAGTTTCTGTTGAAAATTCATTTATTTTGTTTAAAAAATCGTCTTATTGGTAAGAAATTTTTTTTTTTGCTTTTTGGTTGGTTGAAAATTTAACTATTTGGATGAAAATTAATCATTTTTAGTTGAAAATTCATCTTTTTGGTTGAAAATTTAATAACTTAGTGGAAAGTTGACCTACTTTATGAAACATTCATTTTGTGATTAAGATGCATCTTTTCTTTTAAAAATTCATATTTTTGCTGGAAAATTGAACTGTTTTGTTAAATTTTTTTGTTTATAATTTTTTTTTAATTTTAGAAGGTAACTGTTTCATTTTTTGTGGAAAACTATTACTTTTAGTTGAAAATTCAATTACTTCGTTTAGACACTCAACTATTTGGTTAAAAGTTTATCTAGGTCGTGGAAAATTCAAAAAGTTCTTAAAACAGCAATCCTATTTTTGTTATAAAATTCGAGTGATTCTAGTATAGGCGGAGAAATCCACCATAACTTTATGCAATCGAGAGTAATCCCATGCAATCCGGATTAATCTTAGGTAATCCAGATTAACTATGTATATGGAGGTAATCTAGGGTAATCCGAGATAATCCGGAGCAATCCACCTTTGCGGGACCGCATTTTTAGGAGTTATTCCCCCATCGGTAGTAGGTTAAAAATACATTGCTCTCAATAAAATTAAATTGTGCCATTAGAAAGTTGAATTTTGACAACCAGTACCTTGTGATTGAGCGAAAATAAAGTCCCAGTTTGACAAATGTGAAATTTCGTCGAATGAGAGTGAAGTCATGATTTGAATTACATATTGTAGCCTAATAACGTTTGCAAACCTATTCTATGAACCGGGCAATTCCATAAATCTTGAGGAGGATCGACGTCATGGCGTTGAGTGACGTAGATGGACTAACTGTTCCATACCAGTTTTCTATCGGCGCCAACGTGCCCGCGAAGGCACTGTCTCCAGTTCTCTACACGGATTGTCGCATAACTTTGAGTTCCAAGACTTGAGCTATTTTCTTATTATGCAATGGGGCTTCTGAGAATATTTGATACTGGAGGCTCGGTCTCTCTTGCCTACTCAAAGTCTCGACATCATTCTAATGAATATGTACTTAACAACATACGTGCTTGTACTAACAGAACACAAATTTCAATCCTAGTTCGTACAACTCCTTTCCTGTAGATTTAATAAATTAACAAGAGTCATTTTGAGACATTTTGGAAGAACTTAAAAAAACTGGGATCATTTCCATTTCGATTTGGATATAAACAAATATTTGAACTGAAAATGCATCGAGGAAATAGAGTCTAATAATATTAGAGAGTGGCGACAGCATGCGTTTTTCTGTATTCTTTATAGACCTTTGTGAAATTAACAGGTTTTTGTTCTGTGTGTGACCTTTTTTTACAACACTGAGTTTAATTAAAAAGGGAATACTTTCACCAGAAAAGTCAATTAATTTTATTGGCTTTCTTTGGTGAATTGCGCGAATCGAAAGTTTTTCTTAGGTACAGTCTCGTTATTTTTTCGAAAGTTAGTCCTTTGATTTCAATCAATTGCTCTCAATAACTCTCAAGACTTATCAGATTGGCCGAGTACAGGGGTACGTGTCATAATCATGTTTTACCGCCTTATAATAATAACAATGATGATGGGTGCGAACTATGAGAAATTTTAACGTGTAGCGTTATGACAATTTCAATATCTCTTGATCATTAAATAAGACAACCTAGACGTTTGAGTTCTTGTTTGACTTTTGTAACGTAACTCAAGAGTTTAATTCATTATCACAAGTACTGGGATGGCCACTGGATTAGGAACTTTTTTTTTTTAAAGAAGTTCTTAGTATTAGGGATAACAGGTTTATATTCATATAAAAAGATCGATAAAACAGGTGTTGACTGACAAGACAAGTGACTAACTGTCAGAACTTTTTTATCTAATTTTTTTCTTCAGTTTCCAAGAATCCTATAAAATAAACTGTACAAAATGTTAGGGTCGTTAGGGTCAGTCGGTGGGTAGAGGGAGGTAGAGGACTCGGGTCGAGTTAGATAGAAATTTTTTGCAGGCTATTTGACCCTGTCTTCGTCACTGATTTGGTCAGTCATGTCAGTTAATGAATATTCTGGTGAGTTTCGACCTACTCGCACGACTTATAAAATCATTTCACAAGATTAAAATAGCTACTAATGAAACATAAACTGTGTGCAATATTTTTTCTTAATCACAATATTATTCTGAGATACATGGCGTAAAAATAATGAAGGCGAGGCCAATTCATTTGCATAAAATACATGCGTGCGACGGAAATATATATCGAGACACGCGATATTTCGACACTGCCTGCAAACTATAAATATACGAAGCGCGTAATGGGAAACACCAAAGTGACGATTTCAGTTGAGCTGGTCAGTAACTTGCAGACCCTGTTTTATATAATTCGATCAAAAAGTTTTTTTTTGCTATCATAAAAATTATGCAGAACTGAAGTTATAATTTCTGATAATTAATCTGTTTAAAGATGATTGTTATATTAAACATTTAATTATGGAGCTAAATTAGGAGACATTTGAACACCAAAACTGAAAGTAACCTTCTTAAATGCAAATATAGTAACATTAGTAACGGGATTTATCTCTTTCAGTATGCAGAGCATAAGTGCATATGCACATATACTATATAGGTAGCAAATACTCAGAATATGATATTCAGCAGATTCATGCCGACACCTTAGTCTCGCAACACGCAAGTAATATACATGCATTATTATGACAATGTACTCGCATGTGAGGTCGAAATAATTTTAAATGCTATTCATGCGACTCACTAATTAAACCTGCGGGCCTATAGTGCACGCGTGGCGCAAATACTTTTATTTTTCAAGTTTTATGTAAAACAAAATATAAATTAAAATGCTAGATTTTTCATTTAATGTATTAGGATGATTTTGCTATTTTTTTCTTTAATTTCAAGGGTTGAAATTCTGCCATTATTCATTTAAAATTAACCATTCTACGGTTGAACAATTTAAAAAATTCATTTTTAGTGTTTCGTGAGTTAGACAAATAAATCCCCCCGCGGCCCCCCGAACACGATATATATTTTTTTTTAAAGTATAGGAAAAATGTTGTTTTCAGAAGAAAAAAAAAACATTATTTTGACCCGCAAAAATATTTTTTTTATTTTGAAAATTAAAAATTCGAGTATTTGTTTATAGTAGTAACAATTCTTAATTATTGTCCACATTTTTTTACTAGGTAACACTTTCGTAATCAATTACCGTGGTAAAAAACTAAGTAAAATGAAGAAATTTGTAGGTCCCGGAAGATGGAATTACAACATTGTCATATTGATGTGGGCACTATGCCATAATTTAGTGCTTATTTAGTGCTAATTTATGCTGCAGAAAAAAATTTTGTGCCCGGTAATTTTGCCCAAAAACATGTAGTAATGCTAGCTTCAGTTGAAGCCACAACTCCGGTATGCGAAACTCGGAAACTATTAGTGGTATCAAGATCTGCTTTGCGCCGGAATTTAGTGCTAATTAAGTGCTAATATATTCTGCAAAAACTAAATTTTGTGCCCGGTAATTTTGATCAAAAACATGTAGTAATGCTAGCTTCAGGTGACTCTCGTATGCGAAACTCGGAAACTATTAGTGGTATCAAATTCTACTTTACGCAGGAATTTAATGCTAATTAAGTGCTCTGGATTTATGCCTTGCAAAAAATCCGGGCACTTTTTTTTACAAAAAACGTGTGGTAATGCTGGCTTCAGGTGACTGGTGTTTTGAAACTGGGAAACTATTAGTGTTATCAAGATCTGCTTTGCGCCGGAATTTAGTGCTAATTAAGTGCTAATATATTCTGCAAAAACTAAATTTTGTGCCCGGTAATTTTGGTCAAAAACATGTAGTAATGCTAGCTTCAGGTGACTCTCGTATGCGAAACTCGGAAACTATTAGTGGTATCAAATTCTACTTTACGCAGGAATTTAATGCTAATTAAGTGCTCTGGATTTATGCCTTGAAAAAATCCGGGCACTTTTGTTTTACCAAAAACGTGTAGTAATTCTAGCTTCAGGTGACTCTGGTATGCGAAACTCGGAAACTATTGGTGGTATCAAGATCAACTTTGCGCAGGAATTTAGTGCTAATTAAGTGCTCTGGATTTATGCCTTGCAAAAAATCCGGGCACTTTTTTTTTTACAAAAAACGTGTGGTAATGCTGACTTCAGGTGACTGGTGTTTTGAAACTGGGAAACTATTAGTGTTATCAAGATCTGCTTTGCGCCGGAATTTAGTGCTAATTAAGTGCTAATATATTCTGCAAAAACTAAATTTTGTGCCCGGTAATTTTGATCAAAAACATGTAGTAATGCTGGCTTCAGGTGACTCTGGTGTTGTGAAACTCGGAAACTATTAATGATATCAAGATCTGCTTTGCGCAGGAATTTAGTGCTAATTAAGAGCTCTGGATTTATGCCTTGCAAAAAATCCGGGCACTTTTTTTTACCAAAAACGTTTAGTAGTGCTGGCTTCAGGTGACTGGTGTTGTGAAACTCGGAAACTATTAGTGATATCAAGATCTGCTTTGCGCAAGAACTCCCGAGTTTCACAACACCAGCCGCCTGAAGCCAGCATTACCACACGTTTTTGGTAAAAAAAAGTGTTCGGATTATTTTGCATAGCACAAATCCAGAGCATTTAATTAGCACTAAATTCCTGCGCAAAGCAGATCGTGATATTACTAATAGTTTCCGAGTTTCACAACACCAGTCACCTGAAGCCAGCATTACCACACGTTTTTGGTAAAAAAAAAAGTGCCCGGATTTTTTGCGAGGCACAAATCCAGAGCACTTAATTAGCATTAAATTCCTGCGTAAAGTAGAATTTGATACCACTAATAGTTTCCGAGTTTCGCATACCAGAGTCACCTGAAGCTAGCA
>NC_046663.1:84093413-84101040 GCF_010883055.1 Belonocnema kinseyi
TAGCACTAAATTCCGGCGCAAAGCAGATCTTGATACCACTAATAGTTTCCGAGTTTCACAACACCAGTCACCTGAAGCCAGCATTACCACACGTTTTTGGTAGAAAAAAAGTGCCTGGATTTTTTGCAAGGCATAAATCCAGAGCACTTAATTAGCACTAAATTCCTGCGCAAGGTAGAATTTGATACCACTAATAGTTTCCGAGTTTCGCATACCGGAGTTGTGGCTTCAGCTGAAGCTAGCATTACTACATGTTTTTGGCCAAAATTACCGGGCACAAAATTTTTTTTCTGCAGCATAAATTAACACTAAATAAGCACTAAATTATGGCATAGTGTCCACATCAATATTCCAATGTTGTAATTCCAGCTTCCGGGACCTGAAATTTGTGTTATTATACCCCTATGCTGGAAGATTCTACTTCAGCCCGATTGTCCTCGGGATCGCTAAAGTTCAAGCTCTTGGCATTTAAAATTGCGACAAAGAATAAGATAAGCTATGATATGTTCGCTTGTTTGTATCTGTGGTTAAACATAAGTTCGATTTTTATCAGGGAGAATGAGAAAATTTGGCTTTTTAGATCCCTTTGATGTAAGTTGTTTTAGTCTGATTTTCTTCAAGGATGGCTCAAATTGAAGCTCCTGATATTTAGAATTGCAATAAAAAAAAATTTCTGTTTTATATTTTTATTTTTAGGGGTTCGTTATCCCAAGCAGAAATCCTTATAGCCTTGCTCAGATATACGTCCGTCCGTATGTCGTACTTTCTTCATGTAAGGGTGAAGTGAGTAAAGGTGGTAAGGTCTGGGACACGTCGATTGTTTTTGCCGCAAAACTATAAAAATAATTGACAGTAGGTTACGTTTCGTACCCCAAGTCCGAGGGAAGCGATACCTTGTGAAGTGGTACCATTCACACTAACAAGACTAAATTTTGTGTGGTACCCTGAAATTGGCGTTAGATTAACACTTTGTTTTTACTGTGATGTTAAAAACCCCTTTTTTCAGTTGTTTGGTGCCTAATTTGTCCAAATTTTTGTATATTAGTTGTTAAGGGATGAGAAGATGAGGAAAATTGGTTCTTCGCGGTTTGAAATGACTCTCAAATCATGTAGTCTATTAAACGCTTCCTTCAGGGTTCCACATATACACTAGGGGGCCTAAACTTTTTTAGGAACTATTTTCAGTCACAGAATTTTAGGTCACGTTATTATTATTATTACACCATTAAGCCATTTCTGCAACACTGCTCCGACCCAGGTTGTTGATCAATATCTCTAGCAATCACCCCAAGTGAAGATCCTCACAAAGTCGTTATGTAAGGTTCCCCACTTGGGTCCATTAGTGGCCAAGGTTTTTTGTTTCAGGGGTCATACACTTTACTGACACTCTTTTTATTAACTATTTGCGACCATACTTTCCTGTCCTGGGATACTTCTCAATTTTCTTTTATGTCCATGCATTTTTTCATGCAGAATCTCGTGTTTCTGTGACTTTTTATGTCTCTTCTAACTAGGGTCTCATTCACACACTCTAACCATTCTTTCCGCGGTCTACCTCTGGGCACGCTGTCATTTACTTTACCTTGATACACTTTTTTCGTTAGTCGTTCATTTGGCATATTCTCTCAACATGCCCGAACCATCTTTACCGACTTCTTTCCCATGTGTCTACTAGCGTCTCTTCTGCACCAAATTCTTTTAGAATTATCTCGTTACTTATTTTGCCCATCAGAGTTTTCTCGCATATTATGCGCATGAATCTCATATCAATTGCGTTAATTTTACTCTTATCTTTTTCTTGATAAGTCCATGTCTCGCTACCGTATAGTACAGACGGTACAAATATAGAATTATGTATTGCTATTTTAGCTTTATTTGATATATTTTTACTTCTGATAAGGGGACGTGCTCTACCAATAACCCTCTTACCTCCGTTTATGCGTCTATCTAATTCCTCATCTATCTTCCTGTCCCTATTAAATAAGCTACCAAGGTATACGAAATTATCAACTTGTTCAATTCTCTCATCATTTAATACAATATTGCATAGTGTTTTCTCAATCTTTCCTTCGAACACCATAGTTTTTGTTTTATTTGCGTTAATTTTGAGGCCCATGCTCTTCATCCTTGCGTCTAGTTTATTGAACATTCTTTGTAAGTCTTCGATTGACTCTGCCATAACAACCTGATCATCTGCGAATTCTAACTCACGTACCGTTACTGTTTCGAGATCCACACCCTCTTCGTCTAAAAGAGCCACACATTTACTCCATACTCTTTCGGGACTTCCCAAAGTTTACTTCTATCTACATTGTCAAAAGCTTTCTCTAGGTCAACAAATGCACAGAAAACTTTTTTTCCTACTCTCAAACCTTTTTCTGTAATTTGCCTTAAGCTAAATATTTGATCCGAACATGACTTTCCTGGCATAAACCCACTTTGGACTTCCCAAATCTTTGCTTCTGTTATTTTCATTACCATACGAATAAGGATTTTTGAGTATATTTTACTTAAGGTACTTAATAAGCTAATCCCTCTGTAATTATTACAGTCGCTTTTATCTCCCTTTTTTTGTATATTGATACGATAATCGCTTTTTTCCAATCGTCTGGGACGTCTCCCATCTCGAAACATAAATTTATCAATTCGCACAGTCCATGTAGTATGTACTCGCCGCCGTGTTTAAGCATTTCAGCGTTAATACCGTCTACCCCGGCAGCCTTACCGTTTTTCAAGTTTTTAATTATATCCCTAACCTCAGTGACATTGCAGTTGTGGTGTCCTATAGCTTCATCTCCGAACTGTCTCCTAAAATAGTCTCTGAAAGCCTCTAGTATTCTCTCTGCATCATATACTATTTCCCCCTACTATTTCTCATGTTGACAAATTCTGTACTTTTGTTTGCGTTTATAAAAAAACTGATTTGCAGACCCGATGTCGTTATCATAAACGACTTAAATGATTTTGCATTATATATGCACTGTTAAAAATGTTTGTGGTTTTACAATACATCACAATACAAAATGTAATGTGAAGTTACAATTTTGGCATTGTAAAGAGAAATTACAATACACGTATTGTGAATTGAAAGCTTCGCGTGTCCGCCGCTGTGAAGCAGCACTATATTATATGTATCAGGTGAAAGTATTCTTTTTATTTTGTGCAATATCGTAGTACAATAATTTACTCAAAAGTGAGGAAAAAGTTAAGTTTATATATGTTTATATTAAATCTAAGGTTTCGCTCAATATAGTCTGCCTTCAGAAACAGAATAAAAATTGAAATTTAGGGGAAAATGTTTTTCATCTGAAAGAAAAAACAGAAGTTGGTATTTTCTTAGTAACTTTTAGAATGTCTTCATTTTTATTTTTATAGTGCGAAATAATATAATGTGAATCAGAAACTTAAAATTTAAAAACAATTGATATTTTCCATGAAAAATGCTGTCAGAATTATTTAATAATTTAAATTATTGACTGAGAAATTCGCTACGGAGTAGTAGAATACATGTAGTGTGATGCAGATTGTTTTGGATGTTGTGAAATTACAAAAAATTTGTTGTAATTTCACAATACTGCATTGTGACGGTACAATTTCATTTATTGTAAAATTATATTACGTTTTGGTAATAAACTTCCATTGAATTTATTGTAAAATCAGAACAGAAATTTTCAACAGTTTGACTATTTTTAATATCTAAAAAAATGTAATTTTATGTATGCATTATAAATAAAGTAAAAAAGAAATAATCCGAAGAAAAGTTGGGACAATAAAATTGGATTAATAATTAAATTTGAAAATTATGATCCACATTGAAGCGTAAAATATAGTGTAGATTAATACAGGAAATGCGGTGACGTGTGATGCCCCGAGTGCAATAATCGGCACTTTATTCATTTTTTAATTCGAGAAAGCGATTCTCCTTTCTTGTTGCCCATCGGCACGTTTTCTTGTGAAAAGACTGACGTTTCACCGTGGAACGAATGTAGGAACCAAGCCTGAAGATACGTTCAGCCCATTTCCGTGGTGCGTCAGATGGAAACCACCCACATCAAAGAGTGTACGCTAGTAAAATGCATATGTAATATGTGTGACGTATATTACCATGTATGACACTATATATATATATATATATATATATGCATACACAAATGTATGTAACCCCGTATACACTCCCATAAGAATAGCATTAGCGAGTAAAGCGGGTTATATACTTTTTGGTAAGCCCAGTTATACATGCATGATTACATCTGCACTTATGTGCATTAAGTGTTTTTCAGGATACTCAAATTTATTTAGCCAAAAGAATGACATTCATATCAGTATCACTTTTTTTATTCCTTGAAGAAAAATATAGTACATGTTTTGCTGTATGTAGTTTTTATATGTTATGTTTGTAGAATTGCAGACTGGAAGCTGTAGACCAGCAAAGGAAATTAGCATTGGTTCTATAGTAGAGCAGCTGCATTCTGCATACATACATGGTTTTGCACATGAGTAGAACATGCACTTATGTTATCCGTAGTGGACAGAGCAGTTCATTGTTCCAGCGACACTCGGATGAACGCTTGTTACAACCCGGTTTGTAACTTGAAACTAGGCTTACGGTTTATGTAGCTTCTGCTATATCTGCATCATGGAAAATGAATGGTTTTTAATGAGTTAATAATACTTTCAATTTAGTTAATTGCATTGCTTTACTTGATATCGACTTTACACTATAGTTGACGCTATCATTATCGTTATCATTATTAAAACTGTTATTGCTGTTACCATGAAGTACTATAATTACAGATTTCTTTCAGATAGGTATAATTACAGTCCACTGCAAACAATATTTTCATAAAAATAAAAACTTAGACATTAAAGACTATGTACCCTTGCTGACCCAAATACTTCTCATCTCAGCTAAGCAGGTCTAAAAATACTTTCCATAACACTTTGAAACTGCAGATTGAATAACTCTTCATAGCTTAGAGAGATTGTTAAAACAAGCGTTAAAAGGTTATCCCTAACCGAAGAATATGATTTATGAGTCAATAAGAAAGAAATCCATAAAATAATAATGATAGAGCAATAAGTGCAAGTGGATGTAATTACTTTTGCATAATCTAGACTTAACAACATAGCTGTTCCTGCGGAGGATTCTACTACAGTGGGAACGTAATATGTAAGTGGATATATGAATGCGCGTACGTACATCGCTACACTACATCGGGTAAGTACTCCTGAAAGATGCATAAGTAGGTCCTGCGTGATTGTTCTAGGTACGTGTGCAGAAGAAATAGAAAGAGAATAAGAGTTCAAGACAAAGGAGAAACAGGACAAGGAGGGGGGGGGGGGGCAGAGAGACAGTCGAAACCGTATATCATATTCCACCATATCCAGAAGCTCAAATGTATTATGTATCGGATTCGTTTCTTCTCGGAACAAATGCAAACCTATCTTCGTCAACGGTCTCTAACATCCATTTGTCCTGACTCATTAGCGTGCTCATCGCTTTAAAATTCTCATCCCTTGTAAACATCAGACTTCATGAATATGAAAATAGTGAAACTTCCATAATTCAAACCGCCGATAATTCGATTATTCGATATTTCTAGTTTTTGTTTTTGCCCCTGTTTAAACTCCTATTCTTTCAATGTTGAAAATATTCGAATTGACATTTCGATAATTCGAAGTATTTGCTATTTTGAATCAAATTGGAGGTCCCGAGAGAGTTTCTAGTTTCCATAATTTGAAGTACAAGAACTTTCATTTTATAAAATAAACTAAATTAAATTAAAATAACAAAATGTATCTGCTTCTCTAAGATGGTTAAAGCAAATTAAAATTGACTGTTTTGCCCAATATGTTTTCAATAGTAGAAGGAAGCAGTAGGAAGCATGTGTTAACAAACAATTTTATACAGATCATATAAAAAGATTAAACAAATTTCACTGAATTCTTGAAAAAATATTAGCCATTTATACTTTATAGGTTTTGTGGCTACTAATTATGCCTCCTTTTTATTCACGAACTATCATAACTAGTGAAAAATAATAATTTTCAACAAGCAAACAATCTAACCTCAACACCTTTTCGTTTAAATTTCTTACTCATTCAGCATCACCAGCTTTACTTGCTCTGGCATATGAACTCACCATTTCACTGGGACCAAACAATTCAGTGATCTTTTTTAGTGATTTGCAATCAAAAGAAGTGAGGTTTTCACAGAAGCTGTAAAGAGGTTTGCGTTTTATCCTGCACTATTTAAATTAGAAGTTTTTTCATAAGTATCCTTTCATATAAGCATATTTAAATGAGGTGGCCACTCATCGGAAGAAGGTTAATCATCGGGAGGTGGCCAATCACTGTACCGATTATCCTAGTATAGCTATTGACATTGACAGACAGACGCTCATGATCGGGGGATCTTATCATGAAAACTATGATCAGGACTATGAAGATTGAAGAATGTACTCGGAAACTGTAAATGGCAGTATTACGAAGTAGAGGATTACATTAGGTACTATCATTGTCAACGGCCTCGACTCGGCACTGCAGCTGTGATAGCATCGGAATCGATGGAGATGACTTCTCGTGACTACCGGTTTAGTCGGATGAATTGCTGCGCTAGATACAGTAGGAACGATCGATACGCCAACGTATACTTGAGTTTGTACCAAGTCTCGCTCGCCAGTTAGATCGGCTGTTACGCGCGTTCCATTCAACAATAACACATTACCCAATGCATAACTGCCATCCTGATCACGATCCCTTTATTTATGATACAACCCATTTACAATCTACATTTTCACACTTTTATCGTGCCTGGAATTCACTTTCATCTTTAGAGGGTGAAGGCCACGATTACTATATGTTATTCCATCCTACACAAAATTTTATGTCCGCAACCAGCGTTTATCAGAATACAATCACGGCTAAATAGATTATATCATACGTTTAATACCAATTTCCTGGTTTTCGCGGGTTTCAGTCATTTTCTGGATCATTACAATTTTCAACTTCAAGCCTTCAAGAGTAAATTTTTCATAAATTAAAATTTTTAAAATAATTTTCAAGAGCATCTAATGTGGAACAACTCTCACTTTGAAATGTTTAGAATTTTATATAAATTAAACATACAAAATTGAACAATTTAAAAATAAGTTCAATATTGTACTGCGGTTATGACAAAAATTAGTACTCAAGTACCAACTCCCCTTAAAGGATACCGGAAAAGTCTCACTTTTGTTTAGCAGAACTTTTTTAGGACAAAAGTACCGGAAAAGTCCCTCGAAAGTCTTTTTAAATCTTTACAAGACCAAAATCATTTTTGGGACAATAGTACAAAAGATTTCCTATTTTATCAGTACTTTTTTAAAACATAAAGCCCACCAGCACTTATAAAAATTAGTACACTTATCCCTATTCAAAGTTTTTAAAAAATTTAAGAAAAGTTGGTATTTAAGTACTGATTTGTCCTACAGTGCAATTGTTTAATAAGATATAGAACATTTTATATCAATTTTCGCAACAAATTACAATTTTCACATTATTGTGTTAACTCGTTAAGATAAAATGAAAAGGTGCTAACTCGCGCAGGAAACGTCGAAGCTTAGAAAATCTCACATATTTCCAATAA
>NC_046663.1:84101140-84116633 GCF_010883055.1 Belonocnema kinseyi
AGCAGCTTTTCTCTGGTTTCTCCACGATGGAACCATGTAATTTGAACACCTCAATGTGTTTGAAAGTACATATGCGCCAACATTATTCTCACACAGCCTACTGGATTAAAGCTCTTTGCACAAATAAATGTACTGTCATTTCCTGATTTCTTCTTAGTCCGAAATTTTTGTTTTATAATTTCCCGGTTCTTCCAGTGTAAGGAAAAGCTTTCTCGTAGGCAGAAAAAGATATAATAAATTGAAGACTTAAAATACTCGAGTGGCGTTATCGTTTATAGTAGTTTCTTCGACATAACTGTAATTTCTTCGAATCGTATCAAGTAGTCGAGGATCTCTTTATCCGTTCCCGATTCATGCAATAATCTCGTCGTGCATGTTCGCATACGCGTAATCATTACTCAGGTCGTTTTCCGGATTGTTTTTCACCTCCTAAACTCTAGCACGTTCTCACGCGAAGTAACCTTTTTCGTGGTCAGTGAAAGCTCTGCAAAATACTTGAAATACTATCGACTTGGTGATTTCCCTCAGGTCTGTAGAAAGTAAACCGATGCGATACCGAAAACATTAGAGTATGGTCTTGTTGACTCGACTGATACGAAACCGTTATCAGTTAGAGCCGATATTTACACGCATGTGAACCTGATAGTCTATAGAGTTTCCTCAATGTTTCTCCCGCTTCGTCCGAGTTTATTACTCTCTCGTACCTCTCGGATAAATCGCAGTTAGAGCTCCTCGAATCGAAAGTCAATGGACCGACCGAGACTGGGTCGATTGTAGAGGAAAATTATGAATGGCTGCTGTAACATTTGAAAATGAAATTTTCGTAAGCTTAACTTCATAAAATTACTCATTTGAAATCCTGAAATTTTCATATTGTCTCGTTTTCGAAAAGGTACTCAAAAAACTTAAAACTTAGCATCGGTAATTATTCTTGAAATTTCAGAAATTACCGTTCTGATATTAACAATTATCTTCTTCAAGATCCAATTAGATTGAAATTTCAAAATTTTAATTATGAATTTCGCGAATGAATTGTTCCCCAAAAAGGTTTTCGTTTCGGCGCCACTGAAGGGAAGGTTTCCTTTTACCGAACATACTTGAAAAAGCTGTACGGCGCTTGAGAGCGTTTGAATTCGCGCGCGCGTCACATGGCTCTCGCGTATCGTAGGAGAGAGGGTATTCTGAAATTTCGTGTTCGCTTCCACTACAGCCCCGGAAATGAGAAGTGTCGTAGAGTCTACTGTATTGTCCAGCCTAGTATCATTATCAAAAACTTAATCTTTAAAAAATAAGTAATCCCTTTTTATCCTGCTTAAAATATTGTCCCCGGATTTGAGCGTCATTGGTCGGAATATCTGTAAACAGTTTAAGCATTTCTAACGCATTAGGATTTATAAATTTGAACTCGATGAGTAACTTAAGATAAAAATCATCTAATCTAATGCTGCAGTTTCACTTCATTGACACATTTTAAGCAGCGAATTCGAGAAAAGCTTTAAATAATCGTCATTGGCTGGACTGCTAATAATTATATGTTGGAAATAACAGTAATGTTGAAAATGAATCTTTATTTATATATAAAATTGACATTGTTTTTGCGTCATTGACTGGACAAGTTTATTCGTTCTTTGGTTTCTTCCACTTTATAGTAATTAGGAACTGCTGATTAATAGTTTAATATTTTCTGTAGACAATAACAGTTGGGAGTATTACAGATATAAGATCCGGATCCACCAGAACATTTTTTTACACTCCATGCTTTTGCTAGCAGCACTTTCAATCGATCCAAAAATAAGACTACATAATTTAGATAATTTCCTGGATTAAATTGTAAATTAGATTGTCAAATCTGCCTTTATATTATATTGAATCCAACAGTTTCTTGGTATGATGCTAATTGTGAGTTGAGCTTAAGCCTCCGGGTTATTTAGAGCAGATTACATTAGGCATTTATGCGAGGTTTTACCGTTGCAAGTGCTTCCGTACCAACAACCGATAAGCGACATCTGGCAAAACAAAAACAATCGTGGAAATCCGTAAATAAAGTCGACCGTTCATAAACTACATTACCGATTCGAGGGCAAACAATTATAAAACCCAAATATTTTCAGTAATACTTAATTTTTATTTGTTCACAAAGTTAAAAAGTTTTTGGTTCGAAATTCTACTAGTTAACAACAAATTTAATTCTTTGGTTGAAAATGCAACTATTTTGTTAACATGTAATCTTTTTTGGTCAAAAATTTAACTACTTGGTTGTACCTTGAACTTTGGTTATAAAGTTTACTATTTTCTTCAAAATTCGTTGCACTTTTGGTGGAAAATTAATCTTCCTATATGACAATTTATCCTGTTGGGTTTCAAATGTAACTGTTTAGTTGAAAGTTAAACCATTTTGATTGTGGATTCAACTTATTTTGTTTAAAAATGGAATTTTTTGAGTGAATTCAACTGTTTTTCATTAAAAAATTTTTTCCTAATAACAACTATTACTTGTTTGAATTAAAAATTTAATTATTATGCAGAAAATTTGTCTTTTGGCTTGAAAATTCAACAACTCGGCATCAAATTAACCAATTTCATTAAAAATGAACTTTTTTGTTACAAATTCATATTTTTGAGTATTGATGTTATTTTGGCAAGCAGTGTAATTAATTAATTTTTGGTATTAGATTTTGCCGATTACTGGTCACACAATTTGTTGGAAAAACGAAAGAATCTGCCTTTGCCCCGGTGGCTTCACTCAAGAATAGTGACGTTCGCGGTTCATATCCGGGCCGACGCAGGTTTTTCTTGTTTCACCAGACAATTATTTGACCAGCAATCAGCAAAATATAACATTAGAAATTATTTATTCATATTTTTATTGTAAATGTAACTGTTTGGAACACAATTGGCCATTTTAGTTTAAAAATTCAACAATTTTGTTGCAAATTCGTTTTTTGTGATTGTTAACATTTCTTTCTGCAAATTTAAATATTTCACTTGTTGAAAAAGTATCTTTTGTAAATTGAAAATTCGTCTTTTTTCGTTGAAATCAACCAGTTAAAAATTATAATCTTTGTTATGGCGAAGAATTGTTTAACCTTAAAATTGAATTTAATATTTTTTGTTTAAAAATTTGACCTTTTAGTTGAAACTAAATAAATTTTTTTATTAAAAATTCGTCATTCGCGATCAAAAGTTCATCTTTGATGGGACAAAATGCGTCTTCTTGGTTGAAAATGAATGTTTTTTTTGCAAATTCAACTGTCTTGAAAAAATACGTCTTTTTTCCTTACAAACTTAACCATTTTTTTAGAAGTTTAACTATTTTACTTTTTAATTCGACTCTCGTATTTAAAAGTTCAGTTTTGTTGTTAATGCAACTGTTCTCACGAAAAGCACCCTGTTTTGAGAGCATTTTGGGCTGTAAAGTCAAATATTTTAATATTTTGAATTATTCTTCATTCATTACCGAAGATTATAGTTTATGGACGGCCCCTTTATATCCACTGATCGAAACTTACTCTGCGGTGTAGAAAATGAATCATTGCGAATGTCGACTGCCCACAATGCGGTAATAACCGTATCTCCACTAGAGGAAAACTGCAAGAATCATAGAAACGATTCATGCAAACTCTCTCTGGCTTCAAATCGAGATTGAGACAGAGATAAAAATTTTCATAGCGTTCGCACCAGGACTCGATTTGAAGTCAAGGTGAGTAGCAGATAAGCTAAAGCAATTTAGACGCTGAGTGATTCATAAACAAAACTTTCGCCGGGGTGCAAAATAAGCGATGATTGGCGTAACACTGGACAAATTGTTATTAAATTACGAACTCGATGACCTAATTAGCGATTACTGATAAGTTAATTGGATAGTTTCAGCAATAATTTTAGGCGCAGTTGAGTTTCGACGACTTATTGAATGAGCTCATAAATAAGATCTTACGGAATAATACCAAGATATTTGCACTTTATAAATAATTAAGTAAAACTATGTGCTGCGAGTAATTTATGATTCTTAAAGGAAATATTTGTTTTACATCAAATGCTTAAAAACCTCATGACATTTATTATTAACTTGTATGCCCTCGAATCGATAATCCTGATAAAATAAACAGCTGCAAGCCTAACAGAGCGACTCACCTATCTTTACTTGATGGGCAACATCGTCATTCCTTGCATTGCTTTATATTTTGTATATACCTAGACTTATTACTTTCCAACTATCTTTGTGTTTAAAAGAGCTCAATGTCAAAGTGTAGAATATAGATTTTAATTTAAAAATTATATTGTCTATCATTATTTTCCCTGTATTTATAATGAAATTAATTAAGTTTTATATTTTAAGTTAAATGTTTATAACAATGATATCTCTTCAGCTATGTTATGTAAAAAAGACATGTGCGGGAAATGAAAAAAGTTATGCAAGTTTCAGTAGTAAAAGTATGTCTGGTGGTCCAAGTATGTTACTACTGAAATTCAATAGACTGCCAAATTCGTGACAGAAAATTTAAAGGTGTACACTATTTTAAGTTTCCACCTTGGAAACATACACCAAATAACATGAAGGAAAAGAATTAAAAGCACACTTTTGCCTACATCGTTTTAAATTAAGGTTTAACCACACATTAATTTCCACTTTCCAAAATTTAAAAATATTTTATATAAAATCATATAAATTTTCATGTTAACTTTATTCTCTTAAAATTAAATTTTTTTATTTGTCATTTTGCGATTTTCATAATCGATGAAGTTTGGAAAGCTTCCAATTATAAACTGTTTAAACTTAAAAAGTTTAGATTCACACTAGGAATGAAAAACTTGTTAATTTTGAATGTTTATGAATTAAAAAATTCTCATTTTTAGCGTTATCATACACAGGAATATTTAACACTTTAATTTAAAATAAAGCATCCGTCAGTACCGAAATTGTTTATTTCACAAACTTTATATTGATTTTTACGTTCTAATTGCAATTTAAGGTAAAAGCTGCTATTTTTATCCAATCTTAATGATCAATGTCTGATAATTAAAACTAAAAGATTCTTAGCAGGCCCAAAAGTAAAATATCATTCGGGAGATACTATAAAATTTTTTTATTTTTCGCAAAAAAAATCTAAAAATTTTATTATCCCGTTATGTTAAAAGCACGTATACTAACGTATTGTAAGGTGGTGATTACGAATATAACCTTGACAATATTGAAAAATTACATGTTTAAGGTAAATTGGAAAAAAGTTCTTAAATTGCCGAAAATAGCAATTAGAGGGCATTAACAAAATACGTAATTCGTTAAGGGATGGGGCGGGTCTGCCGAAGTATCATTCTCGCAGGGAAGGAAATGTGTAAGAAGTTCCTGAAAAATGTATCGCGTATTTTGTGAATGGCGCCTTACTGATAATTTTTCGAACTGGAAAAGGAATAGGATATTAGAGAACTAACTCATTCTCTTTTCAGCTTAAAATATTACCATTTTTTATTTTAAAAAGTCCATAAAAATTTATAATGTATTAATGAAACCAAATTTATTTACCACATTATAATTTGAATGTTAATTGTAGCAATTTTTAATATTTGTCTTTCTAACATTCCGTGGACCAACTGAAACTTTGAAAAAAATTAGTTGTAGAAAAACAATTTTTTTGTTTATTTTCGTATTTTTTCATAAAAAAAACAAAGCCTTTTAATTACCTATGACAGATATTTCATTTTTGAACTAGAAAGAAGGTTTTGTGAAGGTTTCAAACTATTTACCTCAAAATTCGGAAAGTTCATCAAAGTAAACAATTATCAAATCAGCTCTTGGTCATTATGATTAGATCAAAATGATAGCTTTTGCCTAAAATTGAAGCTGCAAGACAACATTGATGAACCTTTTGTTAAATAAACAATTTCAAACTAAACTATTTTTCTACAAAGCACTCTTGGATTTCTCCTTCAAAATTCAGAGGTAACAAGATACACAGAAAAAGAAAGAAGTACATTTTTGTTACAGGTAATATACACGTACAAAAAAATAAACAAGAAAGTTGGTATGGTAATCATACCCAGAATTCTAAGTCAGTGTTGCCATATGAGAGTAATTTTTGTTGTAGGTAACGATTACTTCGAATTCGGGATAAAGATTACACTTATTTTTTTGTTGTTAAATAAATTCCTCAATTTTGAAGTAAGCTGTGCGTAAGTTCGCGTTTAATTCGAGGTTTTATTTCCACAGCAATATGAAGTTTAATGAAAATCTTTCCTATAATGTAAATACATTTTGAAATCTAAGTTTTAAAGATCGAAGTGTAAAATGACCTAAGGTTAGTTCTGGCTATGGGCGGGTTTTGTTGAACAGTTCATCATTGAATTTGTAGGTTCTATACCAAGCAATGAAAAGATAATTGAGCACACATGTTCGACCAACTGCAGCAGTCGGACTTCACTGTCAGTTTAGTATCTGTCTTTACTCTTTATGTGTTCGTAGATTATTCCCTTCGGGAACATATAGCAATATAGCAATATAGCATAGGCAAGTCCGTGCCCGAGACGAAGTGGAGTGAGAGATAAAGGCAATACAGCGTGGAATGGAATTGGAGGGCGGAGTAGAAAGACAATACTTGTTAGGCATTGTTCAACGGGGCGTATGTGTTCAATAGTCGACTTGCTAGCTAGAAGACTCGTGGCCGCTTGTTGGTATGAACATTGAACATGCGTCGGTGCGTTTGCTGCACTGAGCATTTGAATCGTAACGAACGGTACTCTCCCGGTATTGTCCAGCTTCTTTGTCGCTTCTCTTTCAACAGAAGAGAAAAATAAAAACAGTCCGAGTGTGTCTCCTATCATTTCCTAGACTTTTCTGCACACGGTTCAAAGATACAAACAGAAAAATTCTCAGAAAAAGGGCAAAGACATCAGTAGTGTGCCACTTAAGATTAGGATCACATTGAAAGCTCTATAAAAAGTCATTGCCACGGTGAACAAAGATCAAAAGCATTTATCTGCATTCTGAGATTTAGTCCTTCTTATTCACCTATTAAAAATTTATTGAAAGCGCAGCGGAATTTACTTTGAATTTTTCTTTTTTGACAATATAGTCGATTTCAGGGAGTCAAAAACATGCTAGTAGCAAGCTTTAAATAAATGAAAATTTATCTCCAAAAATGATCTCCAAAGGTTTGGACGTCACTGAAAAAAATAACTTGGGCCAACTATTTTATTAATACAATTCTGTACTCATACAGAATTGTATTACTAAAAATGTACTGCACCGAAGAAAAGGTATTTTTTTTATTTTGCGAAGCTTGATTAAAATGATCATTTTTTGGTATTTTTCTGAATTATAAATGGACCAATACAAATTGTATGCCGTTCCAAATAATATTGATCAAATGTTAAAAATGAATTAAGAATAGCAATGATTAATATTAACAATAACCTTCCAATGCCTGTCATTATTTTCTAAGAAAAAGAAAAAGTAAGTTCAGATAAAAAGAGGATAACTAACTATAATGTGAAATGATGGATGTGTAATTATGAACTGCGATTCGGTTGTTTATCATTTTCATGGAAAGTATATATATATCGTATGAAAAATAGGGTTGAAATATCTCTCTAATCTCAGCTTTAAAAGATAGAAAGTACATTAAGAATATGCAATTAAAATAATGTTTACGATTTATCATAGCCATAAAATACAAATAAATATGAATTACTCTTCGAATATTAAACAAATACTGAATATCAATCTTTTTGCATGCTTATTCGTCAATCCAAAGAGAATCTATCAATTCTCCTCGGATTAAAGACTCAATGCTATTTAAATTCCTCATTCAGAGACAATATGTTTTTTAATTTGAAAATGAAAGTAAACCTGTTTTTTAAACTAGCATCTTCAAGTGTGACTATAGTGTTACTTTCATGCCTTTATTTTCTTTTTCAACAATACCTTCTATGAGGCAAGAAATTGCGCAGTAATATTCATTTAACATGTTTTTAAATAATCAATAGAGGTGACTACATTTATCTGTCAAATGTATACGCAAATCAATCCGAGATAAAGGAACCGGGTTAGAGCAATTGTAATCAATCGATCAAAAGAAGCAAATCAATTAAATCTTATCATCCTGAATCAAACCTGGCATAGTTTTTCTATAAGAGCATGGAAATCAGAATCAGAATCACAGTCAGAGTTTTGTTGTGCAAAGATGAAGAGTCTTCTGCGAACAGTTACTATACTTTTCGTCCTAACTTTTGGTAAGATTTTTTTTCTTACAATTATTTTCTTAATTCACTACAATCAAAGCACTGATAACAACAAAAACTATTACAGTTAAATCGAACGACAGAGAATTTTCAATACCGAATTTCGAGCAGGAAGTTGAACTATTTAAAGGAAAAAAAGTATTTTTTCCTAATGAACGTGGAAAGCCAGTGCTAGCAAAATTAGAAATTCCTAAATCATTGTCCAGAATAAAAGACATGAATAAGGAAATAACATTCAGATTATACACTAAAGAAACCGGTGAAAAGTACCAAATTATAAAAATCGACGACGTGAAAAGATTGGCCAATAGTAGTTTTAATCCTAAAAGACCGACAAGGTTTTTTTCACATGGATGGCAAACTGATATCGATGATCGAAAGTCACGTGGCAAACATCTTCGAGATGGTAAATTTTGATTTACAAAAATATACCTAATTTAATAAAACTGTCCGTATAACCATTGCATTAAAGCAATGAATACAATCAAAATGTGTGTGTGAATTTGCAGCTTTTTTAGAAAATGAAGATTGTAATATTATCATACTTAAGTGGACTCGAATGTCTCGTGGACCTTACACAGTAGTTAGAATTTACATGAAAAAAATGGCGCAACATGTGGCTTCGATGATTGATTTTCTAGAAACTCAGGGGATGAACCTGAATAATACATCTCTTATCGGTATTTCTCTTGGTGCACACGTAATGGGAGTAGCCGGCTATCGAACTAAAAAAAAAGTAAATCATGTCCTAGGTGAGTGGAAATCTTGACATAAAATAGAATATTAACTTGAGCGTAGTAGATAATTACACTTCCTCGTGAGGAAAGACTTCATTTACAGATAAATATCAATGCTTCCTTTGTTTATGATACATAAATATCATATACAGGTAGTTTGCATCTTCAAGATATGATAGAAAAATGTTTGCAGATGATAAATTCTATTTTAATAGAGAACATTCATGTTTGTTTACGCACTTTATCAATATTTCAGGGTTGGATCCTGCCTGGCCACTTTATGCATTCTGTGGTCCCGAATCTCGAATCTCAGAATATTCGGGTACCCACGTGGAAATCATACATACGAATGGTGGTTTCTTGGGACATCCAGCAGCCCTCGGGCATTTTGATTTCTACCCCAATGGAGGAGGCCGCACACAACCTGGTTGTATTTTAGACGTAATTGGTCTTTGTTCCCATAATAGAGCTTTCATTTTGTTTATTGAATCTCTATCATCATCATCAAACGGCTTTTACGGAATGCAATGTGATTCTTATAAACATTTTAAATCCGGGTGGTGTAATGGCCACGTAGAGATTATGGGTGGTACTGACCCTACACTTAAGAAAAGAGGAATTTATTATTTAGATACAAATTATAAGTCTCCCTTTGGCATTGGAAAAACTTCGGCTAAAATGGAAAAATGTACTTTTGCTTCTTGCAATTGAAATGTAGGGATAAATCACATCTACAAAGTTGTACCTAATTAATTTAAGTTTTGTAGCTTTTCTACTTCAGTTTATATTTTGTTTTATAAAAGTGTGAACTATTCCATATAGAATTTCAATTTAGGCTACCGACAAATATTATTTCGCTTCGATTAGATTAATTTATATCAGGGCATTGATCAAATGTCATAGTCGATTATATGAAAGAAAAATCGCTCAACCTCACATCCGGTGATTTTATTGTGAACTTTTATACCTTATTATCGAAAAAGTAAATAATACGTTTCGTATCTCAATAAACGATCTGTACAGAACGAATGAAAGGAAGGAAGGCATGTGAAAAGTATTATCCACAGAAATTTCGTTAAAAGTAAATTAACGGCTCTATTGATACAGTATTAAACTGAGAATAATTTAATTATTTGCTTATAAAAGCTTAAAAAAATATAACTTTTTATTTCTATGAATTGATTGATGTGCATCCGTTTTACCTTATCATGCCACTTTAGACAGAAAATTTTTTTAATTAAACTTAGATAATACTGAGCTATCTAACGCAATAAAAATAAGAATTAAACCTTGAAGTATATTTGATTGTAAAGCCAATACACAGGAAATAAAAGATAATTTCCTCGCGACATGATGCATATATTCTTGGATTAATGGAGTTGAGCAGTTGATATGATCTGTCGGAAGAGATCCTTAATCTTATCTTATCGACTTTGTTTTAATTCAAGAATTTACTTATAAGCGCGAAACGAATCGAGATCATCATCAGAGTTCCGGTAAACAAACATGAAGTGCATTATTTTGGTCATTCCAGTTTCCTTTTTACTCGTTTCCGGTAAGATTTCTTTATTTTCGTTAAAAAAATATGATGATTTATTTAAATTAACTATTTATGTATTTATTAATAATTTTTTGAGTGCAGTTCAATCTAGAACGTCAGGTTATTATATTCCAAATTTCGAGCAAGAAGTCGCATTATTTGATGGCACAGAATTATGGTTTCTGGATGATAATGGAAATCCGGTACGGGCCACCTTGGATCTAGTTTCAGTTATAGAATTAATATCGGACATGCGTCAAGTGGTAAAGTTTAAGCTTTATACGAGAGAAACTGGGAAAAACTATGAAACTCTACACATTGGTGATGAGAACGCTTTGGTCAAGAGCCAATTTGATCCAAAAAAACCGACGCGATTCTTTGCACATGGATGGTATGATAGTAGTGATGGGAAAACCAGCATAAAAGTTCGTGACGGTAATATTATTATTAATAAACGTACAATATATTAACAAATTACTTCATGAAATATATTTTAAAAATTAATATAGATAAAAAAATAAGATGGGTAAAATATTCAATTTGAAAATGCACAATTTTCAAGCCTTCCAAATAAATAATTTTTTATTTTGAAGACGTTGGGTTTCAAATAGTTTATCTAGAACCTTTTCAAATTAAAGATAAAGACAACTTTAAATATTTAGTTCTAAATATTGTAAATTTTTACATTATCATTTACGAGTCGTCACATACTTTTGGAAATTTTGAAAATATTCAGAAAAAAAAAATTTTTTTTTATAGATTACTAAATTTCATTTGAATTCTTTACTATCTATCAATTATATTTAGAAATTATCTCAGTTAAATTTTTCGATTAGACAAAAATTCAAAAAGTTAGATCATTTTCAAAAATATACGATTTTTTTTAAGAGATCCGTAAGTTTGAAGCGTTGCTTTTAGTATATTTGAACAAGAAAGCGCGAGTTTCGTAATGAGAATGTAATCGTCAAAGCCGTAGGTGCTATGAGATTCGAAAAAAAATTCAGTTATTATTTAAGGCTGTGATTCCTTAGAAGTTAAAATCACAGCTTTCAATTTAAGTTATAATATTTATGATACTTCAAAAAATGTAGTCAAAGTTTACGCATGAAACGTACGAATTTGAATTTATTGAAAATTGTTCAATGTTAGAGAGGTTTTTTATTTTAAGCTGAAAATGGCTAAACTATCATTGAAGCTTTCAAATAGTTTATTTTAATTTAAACGATTTAAAATTGACAACATACAAAATCTCGACGTTTTAATTCAAAATTCTTTAACTATGGTTTTTATTTTGGTGCTCTATTAAAAAAAAATAACTGAAACCAAAGAACTTTGAGTATTACAGTCCCAAATTGTTCAATTTCTTAATATTTTGAAAAGCTTTAAATTCCAATTCCACTCAAATGATGTTAGAATGCTTTAAACCTAAAATTGGTGTAATTAAAAAGTGTTCAATTTAAAACCATCTAATTTTTTACTTTAAATATTTTTCAAAGAATTGATTCTATGTGACTGTTATACTATTCAATTCAGTTTTCAATACATAATATTCAATACTGTTCAGTTTTTATGACTATAACATTAATAAATAATAATAAATTTTATATTCCTGGGAAGTATGTTTAATAGTCGGGAAATAAAAGCAAAATCTCTTTTTTCAAATTTAAGTAGATACTTTGAATGGCAGTATTAGATTTTTGTATAAAACCTTCTTTTTTTACAACTATTGGATTTTAGTAAATTGTGAAAATGACAATTTAAATAAAAATGTATCGTTGTTTGCTATAGAAATAACAGCATATTTTGTGTATCTCGACACAGCTCTTACTGAATCAATAAAACTTTATTTGAACAAAAAAACAGTCCTTTTTTTCTGAATTAAGTTTCTGTTAAAATAATGAATAATTTATACGACAAAAAAAACTGTCTTGTTGCTTCGGGAACAATCATATCGTTTTGTTGTCCCAACCAAATATTTTTTAAGCGGGCACTGAGAAAAATAGTCGCACAGCAAAATATTGTATTGTTGGGTAAATAAAATTTCTGTTGGTTCAACAAAATATTTTTCTATCCTGACAAAAGTTTTGTTGCAACAAAAATATTGTATTCTATGAAGGAATGAACAAATCGTGAAGATTATTCACACAACTTTAACCATTTTTATTTAATTGAAGGATTAAAAAAATTAAGAAGAATCAATTTGGAATTCTATGTATGCCACTATAGTCAAATATTTGTAAATTGAAAAATTATTTTAATCTCTGTTCACAGCTCATTTAAAACGTGACGACTGTAATTTAATTTTAATTGACTGGCCACGCATAGCAGTAGGACTCTACACAGTAGTAAGGATTTATATGCCATTTCTAGGAGAGCATGTGGCCTCAATGATTGATTTTCTAGCAGATCATGGAATGAATTTGAACACCACAACTTTAATCGGTCATTCACTTGGCGCTCATCTTGTAGGACTTGCTGGTTATAAGGCAAAGAGCAAAGTGAACTACGCTGTCGGTACGTAAAAGTGCAAAATTTTTTAGTGAATTCGAGAATTATTTATTAAAACTGGAAAAATATCTCTAATAACTCAAAAATGAGTTTATTATTTTATTATTTTCATATTTATTAGTTTATATAAAAACACTCACAGAAAATGTTGTCTTAAAACAAAAGCATCGTCCTCTTCGTCGTCATTCAGAAAATACGTGATACGTTTAGGGGGGTGGGTCTGTCAAAGTATCATTCTCCATGTTAAGACTAATGAAAAAAGTATCATGCATGGGGGGGGGGGTATCAGAAGTTCACCGAGTTATTTGGCTGCAATATTAGATGAAGTTATTCGCAAAAGGATTATTATCACTGCAAAAAGATTTATTTTGAGACAAATAAAATACCTTTAATCTGGAATTTAACAGGAAATTCTGCTAGTGTCAAGAAGCATCCTTCTGGCACAAGAGGAAATTTCTCTGAGTGAGTAAAAGGTAGTGGCATAAAATAGCAATTAATTTTTCATTTCAAGGGGAGTTCATCTTTGATCTAAATGTGCTTATTATCAAAGTCAATATATGATTAATTAACTGTCAGTGAAAACAAAACTAGCTTGTAAGGTTAATTAAAATCAGCGGATGTGAAAGACCTAATCTCGTAGTCAAATCGTGCTTCTCTGAAAAATTGGAATCGTTGGTTTTATTTTAATCTCTTGATATTAACTCATATTTAACTTTTTAAAGTGATAACTTTTTTTAGCACGGTATGAACCCACAAAACTGGATAACGGTAACGCTTCCAAGGCAACGATTCCTCTCCTCTGTATCTCCTTCGCTTCTCTCACTGACTGACCCTTTCAATTTCTCCCCCTCTCTATATCTCTTTTGCTTCTTCCACTTTTTTCTCTCTCTCTCTCTTGCCTCTCTCTCTCTCATTTTCTTTTTGTTGAATCCTTCGTTCTCATACTCACACTGATACTCTGAAAGTACTAGCAGTGTACAGCGACAAGCGCTCATACAGGGTGGATACGCTGGGGCTTACAAAAACGTATGCAGCCCGCCATACACGCTCATAAGAATAGCATTACCGTGTAAGACGGGTTGCATACTTTTTGGTAAGCCCAAGCGTGTCCACCTTTTATATATAGCAGTGTATAGCGGCATGCGCCCTTTTTGAAGGTCGAGCTTCGTACACGTACTGTTTTCAATACAATTACTAATTCATTTCGAACCTACTCCCAAATCGTGTAGTTAATTCGAGTAATATTTCAACTATTTTTATGTTGAAAGAGTTCTGAGAAAAAACAGTTTAATTTACATCATATGAACGACAGCTCACGTGTTTTTTATAGTTAAATTTCTATTTCCAGGGCTCGATCCTGCTTGGCCGCTTTATGCATTCTGCAATACCGATTGCAGGATAACATTTGAATCTGCCAAAATTGTTGAAATCATCCATACCAATGGCGGTTTGCTAGGAAATCCGTTTGCCATCGGTGATGTGGACTTTTACCCCAATGGAGGAGGATTGGCTCAACCTGGATGCGCTTTCGATATATTCGGCTCGTGTGCTCATAAACGATCAGTGGAACTTTATGTAGAATCAATTCTGACAAAAACTGGGTTCTATGGGATTAAATGCACTTCTGAAAGACTGGATAAATGTGATGGTCGACTAGAAACGATGGGCGGCATTGATCCTATTTCCAAGCACGCAGGAATATACTATTTAAAAACGAGAAACAGAAAACCATTTGCACTGGGTAATATATTTAGTAAATGAAATAGTTTATGAGAATCAAAATTGTGATGAGATAACAAAATTGCTTTGTCCTAAGGAACGGTCTTGAAACAATTTTGACTAATCGAAAAAACTAAGACTGATCTTCCAATATAAAAGGATAAGGCATAAATTCTTATACAGTAAATAAAAAATAAAATACGGAATTACGTTTCATTTATTTAAATTTCGATAATAGAAAATCTAATGTAGGAAGGTCGTGCTAAAATATATGCAGGTGTAAAATTTATGTTCTCTACCATGTTTCTCGCAAGCGTATGTCACCTGTAACGGATGTACATCTAGAAAAATTATACACATACAGTTAGGTACACTAACTATATTGTAATTTCCGCTTAATTTCACTTCTTGCAGTAGAATAAGCATCTTTCACTGATTAGATTAATTTGTAACATTCTGTTGCTTAAATTTCACAGTCTATTAGATAAGGGGGGCTCATTCAAGCCCACATCCGGGCTCTTCATTGTCTGCTATATACATAATTTGTTCTCAAGTATAATATAGATGATATTTCAACAATAAAAATACAATGTAAACTAAAAATACAATGCATCAAAAATAGTACCGGTATCGCGACTTGGTTAGGTGGAGAGGAAGTGTGCGAATGTGTGTCCATATCGACGGAAGTATTTATAAAGAATTACGGTTATTGTATGATATTATATGGTGTGAGTGGTGATTATTAAGTGCAATA
>NC_046663.1:84116733-84118783 GCF_010883055.1 Belonocnema kinseyi
GGTAATACTTTGTAATTTAATTATCTTGATTAAGTTATGTCCATCAAATTTCGATAAAATATGTGCTTTAAGGTAAAAATTATGCTACTAATTAAAAAGAATGTCGAAGTGGGCAAAGCGATAAATAGGTTCTTTATAAATAGACTCGATTACAATTAGGATCCTTTAGAACACCAATTAATCTATCATTTAGAGCTTATTCATCGTTTTGGGTTCCTTTTCAGCAAGTGGAGTTCATTTTTGTTGCAGGTTCTTTGGAGCTAAAAATGGGTTCTAAAGGAAACCCCAGTTTTTTCTGCGTTGGCTATGTAATGTAATTCACATTAGATAAATTATTATTACGTTTGTGGAATATTAACGGCATATAAAACATGGCCCAGAAAATACAAAAAAAAATTAATTTCGATAAAATGTCAGTTAACAGATTTAGACCACGGACACTTAAATTAGAAAAATTCTTCGTTTGGAGATTTTGTTTACGTATTGTTATTGCTTCGTTCATATCGAATATTACCTTGTGCAAATAGATAACTGTTGTTTATAGTTTTATCTGCAGTTTCTTATTGTATGTACACGTGTATTTTTAATGCTAAAGGAAATGTTTAATTTTTGTTTCAGGTGAGTCAAGGTTACATTTTTCTTCCTGGTCCAAACCGTAAGACTCATTTATTGATATAAATAGCAAGGTGTACTTTTGGCATTTTCGAAATTTAGAGATCGAAGCAAAAAACAAACAAATATGCTTACAGAATATTGAAATTATTTTGGTAAAAATTCCTGTTAGTAATTTCATTTAGTTTTCAATACTACTTTTGTTTCACGTGAAAATCAAGATTTAAGCAAATGCAATTTCCTCATTTGAAAAAAAAAGAAAAATTAAAATACTTAGTTGTTCAAAACTGTTAGCTTTATGTTAATTTGCATTACAAATAGCACGATGAATTAAGATGATTTTCTGAAAAATGTCGAATTTTTGAACGAATTTATCCTTGAATTGTAGTGCATTGCTAAATCACAACTGAATTTATTATTTATTTCATCTTACCAGAATTTTCTGAGCAAAAACGTGGTCAAGTCAAACATTAAAAAGTTTTAATTATTCAGTATTTAAATGCATTGACTTTTAAATTTTAAAAGAAAATATTTGATATTAAAATTGGTAATTTAACTAAAGATACCTGAATTTTTCTGCTTTTACCTTCGCTGTTGAAAAAGCAGCACTTCTTATTGAATCCTTATAATCAAGGTCTAGTTTTATTCCGTGAAAGATTCTTTCCAAGTATGTTTGGTTTTTATTTGTATTATTATATTAAAGAATTATAAAGGTGTATCTTATTATTTCTATTTGTTTCTATTATTCGGTAAAATAGTTTAGGTAAACATTACTTGGATCTTTGTGACTATAGTTTTGTTGTAGAAAAACTGAAATTTGTACTCCATGGTAATGATCAAAGAATCATGTTACTCCTGTAATGATTCTATTTTTATAATTCTCTTTGTGAGGTTTTTATTGAAATTAAAATAATCTAAACTAATAATAAATATTTTAATCTGAATAAACGCCAGCCAAAGGGAGTTCTAAAAATACAATTATTTCATTAGTAAAATTAGTCCTTGATCATTACAAATAAATAAGAATTTCAGTTTTTTCTAAAACGAAAGTAGAACCACAGAAATCCAAGTAATTTTAATCTAAACTATTTTTAGCTAAAATAAATTTCAGTATCTCTTTGAAAATAAGTCACAATACTAAATTTTAATATAACATTTCGGCATGCAGTGAAATTTTAAATATGATAATCGATATAATAATATCCTTCTGCGTTTCTTGTCCTGATAAATTTTAAGGGCGAGTCCGAGAAATCTCCTAACTTCATACTATAATATGTTAAATATAATTTTTTCAGCAGTTAAAATATTTAGTTACTTTTCGCGATACCGATACTAGAGATAGATATTTATTTATTTTTCAGCCCAACGGCCTTGAAAAATTGGACTTGGTTTACATTTCTTTTTCTTACCCATCCACTCTTGCATTCAAAGATTTTTT
>NC_046663.1:84118883-84127931 GCF_010883055.1 Belonocnema kinseyi
GTAGGTTATGTAGCAAAGTTATCAACATGAAGGTATATTCATATGCAAGAAAATTTTCCTCTAAAGTCATCGGTCGATAAGTGTAAATTGATCCCTAACTTACTAGCTCTACTTTGCAAGCGGTTGGCTTGTGAATGCGCCTTCATGTTCTTTTCAAGATCGTTCTAAAATCTAAAGGAACCCTTTCGTCTCTCTACAGGTATCTATTGGAGCTCAAGTTCCCAATGATACCAACTTTTATTTGAGCCGCAATTTTAGTGAACCCCCCCCCCCCCACCCAGCTTTTTATATGAAATAATAACTTTGACAGTGAAAAATGTGTATTCCAGCTTTATAAGGGGTTCACAATAATTATTTAATTATAGTTAAAAAAAGGATGTAATTACATTACATATAATGTATTGCTGTCGTTACGTAGAAAAAGTAATATAGCTACCAAAGCTAAACTAATTATTTTTGCTGCAGATAAGAAGATAAAATGAAATAGTAAGAAGGTCTGTAAAAGATTACGCTTTGCAAACAAATTAGTATCAGTAAGTACGCTCTCGTGTTTGAATGGCGTCCGCAGTGGTAAATGTTACAAAATATGCATTATTATTATTATTATTATTATTATTATTATTATTATTATTATCATTTTGAAAGTATATGCAATATAACAAATCCATCTAATTCGAAGATCCCCATCCGAATTTCACTTATTCAAATGCTGCTTAACCCAAACAGACTCACTCAGAAAAAAGTCGTCTTGTAATAAAAGTATCGTCCTCTTGTCTGTTTTGTTTTTAACCACGTGAATATCTATTTTATGAAAGAAGAGTTATTTTGCTGGAAGATAAGGTGAAGTTCCTCGCATAAGGATCATTTTTCCTCCAAAAAGATTCATTTCTATTGGCATTCATTGTATCAAAAGATTCATCTTTTTGGCACAAGAGGACATTTCTGCGAGTATTAAAGAACGGATAAAAATAAGAAAATTTGTATTTTTATTTGAAAGGACAATGAAAAATGGTATATTACTTGTGTCACTACTGGCTATACTATCAAGTGGTAAGTTTTTCCTAATTGTTTTTTAATGTCTTTTTTATCATTTTCGATATCATTAGTATTACTTCATATTTTTAAATATATCGATACAAAATTGTTCAGCTGAATTCAGTTTGAAGAAAAAACCGAACTTTTTAAGAAACATTAAGAACGTAAAAGACTATTTGGCAAAAAAATACTACAATTTGGTAGGCAAGTATTGTATTTCCAAAATGATTTCAATCCACCAATTGAAATAAGACTATCGATGCCTAACGAAACATTATTATCAACCAATGAAAATATGAACAAAACTGTAACATTCAGACTCTATACTCCTGAAATTAAGGACAACTACGAAGCCTTGAAAATAAATGATAGTGATATATTGGCAAAAAGCCATTTTAACAAAAAACGGCCTACTCGTTTTATAACACATGGTTAGCTTAATTCTGCCGATGGACCTTCCTGCACATTAATTCGAGACGGTTGGTGATTTTAAATTAATATTTTATAGCGATAAAAACATATTCTAATATGCAACTGTAACATTCTTACAGCCGATCTAAACACTAATTGTAATGTTATCGTTATTGACTGGAGTCCATTATCAGAAGAATCTTACGTCAGAGCTCGACTTTACGTTGAGCCAATCGGAGAATATGTCAGCTCAATGATAAACTTTTTAGAAAATAATGGAATGAATGCAAATATGACTACTCTAGTAGGTCATTCCCTCGGTGCTCATATCATAGGTCTGGCTGGTCGAGGTGCCAGACAAACAGTAAATTACACCATAGGTGGGTCCTAAATTTAAGGAAAATATTTTAACAAATAAAGAAAGCTGTATAGTTTATCATTATTATTTAATTTATTCAATATTTTAGGATTGGATCCTGCCTTTCCACTTTTCGAGCTAATCGGTTCAAATGAGAGAATTTCATCTGACGATGCTAAATTTGTGGAAATTATTCATACCAACGCTGGTTTATTGGGCCATCCAAAACGTCTTGGAAATTTTGATTTTTATCCTAAGGGAGGAGCATTTCAACCAGGTTGTGCTAAAGACTTGATAGGAGCATCCTGCTCTCATGCTAGATCCTACGAATACTTTGCTGAATCACTTCAAACTTCATCCACTCCATTCTATGCTCTCAAATTTGATTCTTATAAAGACTTTATATCTGACAATTGTGAAAATTTTTACTCAGTCATGGGCGGTATTGACAATGTTCCACAAAACAATGGAAGTGTTTATCTAACCACGAATTTATCAGCATCCTTTTATTTGGGAAAGGAGTACGAAAAATCAGACTGTACAAGTGGAGTTTTTGGGTTTATACAAAAATCAATCAATAACTTCATTAGTTCGGGAAATACTTGATAATTTTAAAATTTATCGATTAATTCAAAATAACATTTTAAGCTTAGGGGCCCTTAAAAAAACGTGACGCCTGCAGGGGAGGGGAAGACACCTCTAGCATTACGCCCATATTAAAATTACATAAACTTTCCATAGAAAAATCGCTATAAAGGGATTAGAATGATTGCAGATAATAAGCTGTATAATACGGAGCGCATCAAACCTACATAAAAAATATAATACGTAAACATTAAAATAATTTGAAATAAAATGGTTATTATATTTCAGAAAAAACATAAATTTATTTCTTGGAGTAAATCAATCGAGTGCATCGCACATATGTACATAAAAAGCATAAAATTTAAAAAAAAAGACAATACATGAGAATTTTAAAGAAGATTCAGATAAATTGATTCAATTTATTTTTTTATTAATTGTGAAACTATGCTAAAATAAGTGGCACCTCTGGAAAAAGATTAATATTTACCATAGGAAAAATTATAAATACGTGGAATGAACATAGGAAGAATGTATTTCTTATTGTGTTCTGTAGACTTGAAGTATTTTCTAGAGATTATAGAGATTTTCTTTTGGTATAATCAACTACAATTATTTAATCATTTATTATTATATTCTAATAAACTTAGTAAATTCACAGTTTAATATTCACAATAGTCATTCTTTAAATAGTGACGCTACATCCTGGCTTGCTATTGTCTTATTGTAAAAATAAATATTATAATACAAAGTATAACAATCGAAAGTTTCTCCACGTAACTGAAAGTATAATTTAGATTCGGGGCTGCAAAATTCTACAAAGATAATATTTGTATATTTATCCTAAAATATACTCTTACCCTGGAGAAATGACGTAAAAATGATCTACCTTCCTGGAATCCAATATATTACAAATTTTTCATTACCATCGGGAAAACAAACTTAATGCCGGATGTTAATTTAAATCATGGGATTGTAGGGAAGGTGGACAAAGCTGCACTTGAGAAAGTCAAAGGTCAGCTTACCGATTTTTTGAGGAAACAATAAGTTTAAAAATCAATAATTAATGATTTTCGGCGGTAATTTTCCCAACATTAAAGAAGTGGTAACTATTAAACATTACACTAAAGAATTCCGCGATGAATTTCATATTTTGGAAATCAACAATAAAACGCCATTAAAAGAAACTACTTTTCATAACGACATTCTAAACTGTAAAAAAATATTTCCCTGTTTTAACAAGTTGATTGGTTAATTTTATGCCGAATACTATCAGAATTTCTTTAGAATTTTAATTCATATATTCCAGACCTTTTCCATGTTAATTTATAAAAATCCCAGACCATATTATTCCAGGGAAATTAGGGGCATTTAGTGGAAACCAAAGAAATTTTGTTTGAAAAAAATTGTAAGATTATAAAACTGCAGTTTATTTTTAATTTCTAAAATATAATTGAAGTTACAATGAATTTTAAATTTTAGATCCTTTGAACTTCAAACTTTTTTTATTTTATTTAACTTGAATTTTATTCTATTTCAAGTATAAGATTTTAAATAATTCTGAAGTCCTTTCAAATTGTGATTTTTTTCAATAAAGCGTTCAAACTTGAATTCACTTTAAATTCAAAGATATCATTAATATTCCCATATATTCGTAAATTTCCTCTAAGCCAAAAAAAATGTAAATCTGTATTATTGCTTAATTTTAAATTTAATTCTTTTCACATCCATGAGATTCAGAACCCTTACAATTTTGAATTATGAAGTGTCTACCGTTACGGAATTTTTCTTAGGATCAATCCCTTTTCCAGTTATTTCTCGCATAACGTTACGGAAAATTCAATATTACCATAACCCTAAAACTTGGCTTCGCTGGTTAGTTTTTTTCTTATAAAAATTCTGTCAGTGCCTTTAAATTATTTTAATTCGAACATTCGAATTTGAACATGCCGTAACTATAAAAAAATAATTTCAGTGGACAGTACAATTTAAATTTTGAAATGTCTCATTACGAGCTTTTCAACATAAAAATATGTTCAGCTATTAAGGCTTGCAATATGAAATAGAATCGTTATATCGTTGAAGGATTCGTATAATTCAACATTGTTTAATTCTGAGCGCTACTGATCTACAAAGATACAATTTATGAAGCTTCCAAAAATGATTTCAATTTAAAGAAGCATTTTATTTGAAAAAATGTATGTTAAGAGTTAAATTAATGTCGAAGTTGTGAGGTCTTACACTTTTTAATTTCCAGGATTAATTGAGAACCAAAAACAACCCGTTTATAGAAGAGTTTAGGCTCTGTAACAACACTTTGCATTTACATGAAACGAAATTCCGATTGAAAATCAATAAATAACAACAAAAAAAGTATCGCAAAGAATTATTATTTTCTATTTATCTATGTAGCTCTGCAGAAAACAACAGATTTGAGCGTCATTACGGTAAATTGGGATCCTTTGGCTAATGGGATCTATTTAGTAACCAAATTGTTTATATCGCGTGTAGAAGAGCATATGGGCAAATATACCGATTTTCTATAAGAAAATGAAATTAATTCTGGAGCACCAACTCTTTTCGGCCATTCTCTTGAAGCTCAGTTAGTCACTTCTGACTAACCTTATCATGACTAAGCCTACCTATGGCGTTATTTACTTTGTTTATAGTCTTGACGAGCCCCAAACTTATAATATAAGCACCGAGAGAATGATCTACAAGGTCAATCTTATTTTATTCCATTTTTTTCTAAAAAGTTAATCTTGGAGCCTTTCGATTGTCTCAACGTCAAGTCGAGCTCTGATGTAAGATCCTGCTGCTACTGGACTCCATTCTATCCTATCAAATGTGATTTTTATGATGCCTTTAAATATAACAAATATATGAAAAAATTCAATTCAGTTATGGTAGGTGGTATTGATAATGTTTCACAATATAATGCCAGTTACTATATAATCACGAATTTATCAACACTCCTCTATTTGGGAAAGTCTTAGGGGAAACGAGACTGTTTGGGTGGAATTTTAGGCTTAATGCCAAAATTAATGAATTACTTTATTAGTTTCAGATATGCTTACAAAATGTTAAATTTATCGATTTATTTAAAATACCATTTTAAGGTTACGGGATGTTAGCAAAATATGTAACGCGTTTAGGGAAGCGGAAGTCACCTATAGCATTATGCCTATGTTAAAGTTACATAAACTTACTATAAAAAAAGTATTGCAGACATTTTAAAGCAATTTCAGATAGTAGAGTTCCTAATTTCAAACAATAATTTTCTCATATTACAAAAAAATCGTAAATATATGTTCTACCTCGATGAAAAACATTTTGGACAAATTCAGTGACTAATAGTAAGGATGTAACTTTGCATACACTTGAAGTTATTTTATTACTGAAAATATTAAGCGAGTTGTATCAACCTTTTTTTCTCATTCTTCCAGTTAAGTAAGGAAATCGACTCAGCTAATTAAAATTTAAATGGTTAATTCTTTCATAATTTCAGCATTTGTAATAGGCCTGAATTTAATGAAATCTTAATGAAAGGGTCATCCGTTGTATGTAAAAGACCTTTTACTCGTATAGGGATGTCGTCTCTCGAAGCACCCGCGCCTGGCAGAGCCAGATCAACCCTTGCATTTTTTTCACCCAATTCCAAAGTGAGAATTTCCATGTATCTGGATGATATACAAAGTGCTTCAATCCAACATACCGTGCGAAAGTAATAATGTCACATGCGTACTTAAAAACACATCTATTTTTCGAACTGACGCAATGCACACACATGCGCACTCTAGAGATAAGTAACTTTGCGCAACGGAAAAGCATTATTCAAAACTCTTTTGAAATAATTGTACACAAATTTGGCTATAAAACCGCCATACGGAATCGGAAATTAGGTGAAAAGTGTACGAAAGTGATAAGTATTTTACTCAGATGTTTATTGCAAAAAAATAGCATGTCATAAACGTGCACACAGGCGATTGCTACTCGGGTCATTGCAGCATTTAGCTTCGGCTCATTGCGCTCGTTTTTCTCGTGCCCTAACCTCCGACTTCGCGTGCAGAAATTTCGGTCTGGCCCCGATCAGGGCCAGATCACGGATAAATCAAACGCCCAGACTGTATCAAATCTTCTTTTCCTGAGGTTCAGGCGCCCGCAATATGTTGGTGTGGCCGCCTTTTTACGAACTAATGACTTGTTTTAGTAAATTTTACTAACTAAAAAAAAATTTCTTGTAATTTAAATAAATAATTATTGAAAAATGCACAAGAATATATGTAAATTATACAACTTTTGATTTCAGATAAGAAAATTTACATCCACATTCACTCGAGTTACCCGTGTAGAAATTGCCCTAATAGTCCCTAATTATATTGGCGCTTTGTTAGCCGAACCCAACAGCTTACCTTTATTAGGATATGTGTCTTCTTGTGACGGCTTAATCTGCACTTCAATTCGACATGTTAATTCCAAAATTTCACAAACATATTTTACTATTTTTAAATTGCTATTGTTTAATCTTATGCCGAATAGTATTAGGGTTTCTGCAGAATTTTGAATAGTCAATTCCAGATATTTTCAATCAAAAAAAAAAATATTCCACACCTCACTATTGTACGAAAATTAAACGCATTTGAAGGAAGCAAAATTGTTTTGAAAACCTCATTGTAAGATTTTAAAATCGTAGTTTATTTTCAATTTTTTGAAATTCAATTCAAGTTTCAATACATTTTAAATTTAAAATCCTCAGTTATTAAAATTTTATTAAATTTTTAAGATGATATTTTAGACAATTCTGAACTCTTTTCAAATTTCATAAATTTCCAATTGTAATTCTTTTTAAACACAAAAACTTTCAAACTCGAATTCACATATTAATCTAAAATGTTATCAATATTCCAATAAATAATTAATTTCCTCCAGAATCACGGAAAATTTTAATGTGTATAATGGTTTAATTAAATTTTTTTATTCTTTTCAAAACTCAAAACTTTTCTATTTGAACTCTTTTTAATTGGAAGGAATGTGTTATCTGAATTATTTACGAAAAATATGTTTTGATATTAAAGCATGTGTTTTGATAATATCAAAGTTTCTAGACAAACTGAAAATACTTCACTTTTGAACACCTTCAGCTATTAATTTGAAATGTTTTATTTCAAAACTGTGAAATTCAAATCCTTAAGATTTTAACTTACGAACTGTCTACCGTTGCCAAATTTTTCAAGGCTAATCCCTTTTTAAGCTCATCCAGGGCCAATTGTACTGAAAATTCCGTAATGCTAACCCTACTACTATAATTAATCGGTTAGTTTTACAGAAAATTCTGTAATACTAGTCAGTGTCTTAACCCATTTAATTTTGAAACATTTATTATTTAAATTGCCTAACTATAAAAAACGACTTGAATGGACAGCACGGTTGAAATTTTTAATTGTTAAATTTAAATGTTTTTAACATGAAAATATGTTCAGCTGTTAAGGTCTGTAATTTTATATATAATCGTATATCGCTGAAGAATCAGTACAATACAACATTGATTAATTCCGAGCGCTATTAATTTAAAATCGTTCTTTTTATCTTGTTTTTTTAAAAAAATATTCAATTTGGAAAATATTCTATTTAGAAAAATTAATATTGACAGTCCACTTTACGACCATCTTCTGAGGTCGCATACTTTTAAATTTCCATGATTAATTCAGACCAAAAAACAAATTGCCGGTAGAAATGTTTAAGCTCTGTAACAACACTTTTTATTTAAATAAAACTAAATTCCGATTCAGAGTAATAAATTTAAATTCCGTATTTTTCTAGTTCTGCAGAAGACAACAGATTCGAATATAATCACAGTAAACTGGAGCCCTCTATCTGTAGGGACCTATTCATTAGCCAGATTATTTGTACCACGTGTAGGAAAACAAATTGGCACATTAATCAATATTCTATAAAAAAATTGGATTGAAACCTGAAGCAACAACTTTTATCGGCCATTCACTTGGAGCTCATTTGACGGGATTTCCGGGTCAAACTGCATATCAAAAAGTGAACAATATTATAGGTATGGATATTTATATTTTAATCTTTATTTAATTTCAACTTCCATGAACGTAATTTAATAAATACACACATTCGCATATTTGTAGGTTTGGATCCAGCTTGGCATCTGATTTTTGATGTTCCCGAGAATCATCGCCTTTCACCTGACGATGCTTTTCATGTTGAAATCATACACACAAATGCTGGATTATGGGGTTTTCCAACCAACTGTGGCCATTATGATATTTATCCTAATGGTTGCTCGATACAACCAGGTTGTGAGAAAGAGATTCTTCCTATCTGCTCTCATTCACGATCTTATAAATACTTAGTCGAACAAATATCAAGTCCTCGTTCTGTCTTCTGCTCATTTAAGTGTATATCCTATTCAGAATTTACTGATAAAACGTGTACAAAGGAAATTGCATTCATGAGTGACATTAACAGTTATCCAGCCAATCAAGGAACATACGAGGTGTGTTCAAAAAGTAAGGTGACTTTTCAATTTTCGCGGGCTGCGTACATTCAAGTTTTAAATTTTTTGTTTTGTTGTGTTGGTACAGTCTGTCAAGTTAAAGCGTGGGTGGCTTTACTCGCAGTCGGTAAGGTGTATCGACATG
>NC_046663.1:84128031-84141755 GCF_010883055.1 Belonocnema kinseyi
TGAAGATGTTGGCATATCGATTGGCTCATGCCATGCTATCTTTTCGGACGTTTTGGGCATGAGACGTGTGTCAGCGAAATTTGTTCCAAAACTGCTTAATTTGATCAAAAGATCCATCGCTCAGGAGATGTTGAATGTAGTCAATGATGATCCTGATTTTCTTAAAACGGCTATAACTAGGGATGAATCGTGGGTATATGGTTATGACGTCGAAACTAAAGACCAATCGTCTCAGTGGAAGCATCCTGAGTCTCCAAGACCGAAAAAAGCACGTAAAGTTCGCTCAAATGTGAAGGTTTTGCTCACTGTCTTCTTTAATTACCGTGGCAATACGCAAAAAACGTCCGGAACTTTGGAAAAACAATTCGTGGCTTTTGCATCACGATAATGCACCTGCTCATTCATCGTTGCTTGTGAAAGATTTTCTGACCAAAAACAGCACCACAGTCACGCGTCAGCCTCCATATTCACCGGATTTGGCCCCCAGTGACTTTTTTCTTTTCCCAAAAGTGAAGACACCCATGAAAGGACATCGATTTTCAACGATTGAGGAGATAAAAACTGAATCGCTGAAAGAACTCAAGGCTATACCACAAAATGATTATCAGAAGTGCTTCGATGATTGGAAAAAGCATTTGCACAAGCGTATTATCTCTGAGGGGGATTACTTTGAAGGGGACAACATAAATATTGAGGAATAAATTAATATTTTTTGAGAAAACCATACAGTCACCTTATTTTTTGAACACACCTCGTACTATCTTAAAACCAATGACAAAGAACCTTTCAGTTTAACAACACAATGTGCATAAACATTGGCTTTATAAACTGTAAAATATGCCCGCTGCGCGGCACATTCTCATTGCCACGAGTTTAAAGACAGACCAAAACGGAAGATTGGGTCTTCTCCCTCTACGTCGTTTCCAAATAATTCATTCTTTCTTTTTGGGCCAAAGTGATCACATCGAGATTGTGTATAGTTAAAAACAAAAAAAAAGGTCGGTAGTGTTAAAAGGGTTCGAAGAATATCAATATGGGAAAGAGAGCATAGATCAGATTCCGTCAAGTTTAGAGCATTATTTCTTATACAAGGGGCGAAGGAAAAAATTTGAAAAAATTCATGAGTATGAGAAAAACTGTTGTGAACCAGTTGCAGTTGAGAAATTAAAAAAATAATGAAAATTGTTGCTTAAAAGTACAAAAATGTACAACTATATTATATTCTGGTCTAATACAGATATTAAAACGATTCAAACTGCAAACTGTAATGGATAGGCTCTGTGTTCGTTTTCAATCACCCGTAAGGAGTGTTAGTCTTATTTGTTTTTGAAAATCACGATATTTTTAGACTTTTTTTTTTTGAAAAAAAGTGATAGAAAGCGGGGGGGGGAGTTTTTTTTACTGTTGACCGTTGGTCCCTTTCTTCGACCCGTGGCCAGGTGCTATCCAAGCATTTAGAACCAGGGGTCGAAGAATAGCACCAGCGGTCGGCAGTAAAACAAAAAAAGGGCCCCCTGTTTTCTGTCACTTGTTTTCCAACAAAAAAAATGTATAAAAAATATCGCGATTTTCACAAAAAAGAAGACTAACACATCCTTCCGGGTGATTGAAAATAAATATAGAGCCTATCCATTACAGTTTGCAGTTTGAATCGCTTTAATATCTGTATTCTTAAATGTACCCAAAAATCCTTACTTTTTTTACATTTTTCAGTCTGCTAAGCACAAACATTTTTTTACATAAACGTCTTCAAGCTCATTAACGTAGAACACTTTCAACTTTTAAATGAATTTTTGTTTGTTGCGTTAGCATTTTTTTTACTGAGCTGTTAAGCTTCAAAGGCAAATGCCTATAATTTTCTCGCCGATAGTAAGGGAATGTATCATTTGCAGACTGAATTTTGGTTCATGTCGGGAGTTGCGGAGTGCTGAACCGCGCTGTCAGCCACCTGAACACCTGTCCAAGCAACTATTCGCTTTGCAATATTAGACTAAATAATTCTTAATAACCACCAGATAACTTCACTTTGTGGAATACAGAAAATCTAGAGGAAATTTTTTCGAACGAACAGGCATCAATTTAGATGCAGATGGTCACGACTTAGTTTTTACATTCCGGCTTTGGTGGTTTGAATGTCATGTCGGTTTTGACTAACTTCAGATTTGGAAATTATACTACGCAAAGTACAATATTTATTTCAAGACACTAATAGTCACTGGTAAATGGGAGCAAATTAAAAGTTAGGTAACTATTATTATAACTTACCTGCTTATCAAACTCTATTTCACCGAGATAACGCCCAACAAAATCATGTTGACAGGTGACTGATAGTTTGTAGACGACACTTCACGTTGCTCTGGATGAGAAAAAACAATTCCTAAATGATGCTTTTTCCCTAAGGCCTAAATTCTCATAATGATTCTGTGTGGCTCAAATTTGTTGCGACTCAATTGGATATCGATTTTGGTGTACTTTGGAGTATCGGTGATTTTCTGTGTAGACTGACATTTTTCTTAGTCAAGTGGAAAAATATTACCTCCGATTCCAGAATTTTAAGTTGGATTCAAGGATATACAATACCTTTTGGAAGACCAGTCTCTCAAAATTCGGTTCCCAGGCAGCCGTCTTGGTCATCGAAGGAAAAATCCTTTGTTTCAGATTAAACCCAAGAATTATTATTCAAAGGGGCTCGTAAATGTCGCACACGTTCAAAGATTATAGAATCGCCTGTAAATTAGTATCTCCTAATTGCTGTATGGATAAATTAGATCTCAAAGACGATTATTACATGGTTCCCATTAAGGAGAATTATCGGAAATACCTGAGGTTTTCTTTTAATGACATTATCTTTGAATTTAATTGTTTACCATTTGGTCTCAACACAGCTCCATATGTATTTACGAAAATTATGAAGCCGATTGTAGGTTATTTGAGAAATCTAGGATTTATCTCAGTTATATATCTTGACGACATTTTGCTACTGGGAAATACTTATTTACAATGTTTAGATAATATTGAGACTACTTGAAACTTACTGACAAGTTTAGGTTTTATTGTCAATGAAGAAAAATCTTACAAAGTTCCTTCTGAAGTTTGCGGTTTTATTGGCTTTATTTTGAGTTCCCAAAAAATGACCTTAGAGTTACTATATGAAGAGAGATGCAGGATCCTTGATCAGATAATCACTTTAAAAAATCTGAAGAATTGTAAAATTAAATATTTCGCACATCTTATCGACTCTTTGGTATCTTGCTTCTCAGCTATTCAATATAGTTGGGCTCATATCAAAAGGTTCGAAGGGAAAAATATTTAGCCTTATTAAAATCGAATGATAACTGTGAAGAAAGTATGAATTTAAATCAATAATTACAGGCTGATTTTGCGTGGTGGGAAAACAATATCCTGCATAAAGTTTTAAACATTTATCCTCTTGATTTTGCAATAACGATCTTTTCAGACGCCTCTTTTAACACTTGGGGCATTTCATGTGGTAACAGTAGGGCTCACGGCCTTTGGAATGATTCTGAAAAATTACAGAATATCAATTATTTGGAACTTATCAAGTTTCTTTAGTCTTCAATGCTTTGCTTAAGACCTCAGATACTGTATGTTTCTTTTAAGAATTTATACCACTACTGTGATTTTCTACATAAATCGCATGGGGGGTGCAACACTGAAAAATCTCAGCAAATTGTCTCAGTCTACCTGGGAATGGTGTGAGAAACGCGGTTTATATATCTTTGCTTCTTACGTTTCTTTCAAAGATAATGCAGAAGCTGATTTTGTATCCAGGAGGTTAGATAAAGAAACAGAGTTTGAATGATCTGATTCAGCATTTTGCAAGATTGTTCAGAAATCCCGTCAACCGGAAATTGACTTTTTTCCATCTAGAATTAATACAAAATGCAATAATTACGATTCCTGGATGATAATTCTTGAGCGATCCGGCTTCGTAGGCAATCGATGAAGCACCACTTTCCTCCCTCCCTCGTACGTAAAATATCGGACCCCGTTATTGTTCTTGAGGTTACGGCTGAACTTTAAAAGAATGAAGTACAGTAGAGTCTTCGACACTTCTCGTTACGGGGCTGTAGGGGAAGCGAACAGGTAGTGTCAGATAACCCTCTCTCCTGCGTCAAGCTGCATTTGGCACAGTAGGCGTAGCCGGCAGCGTATGCGTGTGCGTGAGGTGAGACAAGGAGTGAGGCTAAGCGAGCAAAGGGAAAATCGGGAAACGAGAAGTGTCGTAGTGAGAAATATCGTAGAGTCTACTGTATTTGGAAATGACGTAGAGGAAGGGGGCCCAATTAGAATTCTGAGCTGCTTATATTACTTTGAGAACGGTAACGAGAATGAAAACATTACCGAGAATTTAACCGAGAAATAAATTCTCTGACAATTTAAGAATTTATTTTAATCGATAGAAAATTGCATTTTTTTGCTAACTTGGAACGATTTTTAAAGTTGAAAACACATTTTACGTATATAATAAGCATCCGGTCCAGTATTTAAAATAAAAAACACTTCTAAGAATGTATTGCCATTATTTGTTCCAGATGAATTTGAATGCATATTATAGGTTATGTCGGCGCTGAGCCTTCTGAATATTTAACATTACACAACATATTTTATCATAAAATATGTATTTAAAATCTTATCTTTTTAAAATGGACATAGAACGTGCATCACCTTTTAAGCACGTGATTAAAAGAAAATGATTTAGTTACATTTTAGAAATAAAATAAATTTTTGAGCGTAAAGCAGAATTTAAGAGATCTTCACTTTTATTATGAGAAGAATGACGCAACAGTAAGGTAAAATGAGAATCATTAGGAACATCAACATTGTCAGTGCTGAAGCTTAAAGTCAAGTCCCCCGTACAAACTTTAGAATTTTTAAGTTTCGGTTGATATTGTAGGACTTTAGAATATATTCAGATATATAGATTAGTTTGAATTTTTTATTTTATTCCTTAAATTCTAACTTAATTTAATTTAATAGTGTTTATATAAATTAAATTTTTATGTTTCTAATGTTCAATTTTGCACAAACTTAAAATATTTAAAATCAAATAATTTAAGATTTTAAGGTTACAAAATTTTTAATAAAAAAAATACCCAATGTTTTTATTTACTGCCTCTAAATTTATAAACCGGTTTATTAATAAAATCGTAAAATAAGAAATTTCGATGAAACGGGGACAAGATATTTTTTTTTACGGCCCTCACGTACTCGTACTTTAACTTTATAGCCGAGATTTTGTTCTTGATATTCCAAGTGTTAAGTTAGTCGTGAGGTTTAGTCATTAGCGATCGAAAGCGTTAAACTTAGATTAAGTGGTTCCAAACCCGTCACAGTGTTCTCGATTTTTAATTTCGTTAATATCGTTAAAAACTTGCAACATGTAATGCATTGTAATTTAATGTAATTGCTTTAGTTAAATTGTGTAAGGATTTATGTCGTTATGTGTTATTTGCAACAATGTACCCAAAAGATATCCGAGATATCCTAACCTTAAAGTGGAAAACCAGCGATTTTCGCCCTAAACAGAAGTAAACTTACATACATAAAAATTTCAAAATGTGATATCTCAGCAAAAACAAAAGATATGTTAGCAAACTCAACAGAATTCAAAAGGGCGAGACTTATACTTTAAAATGGTTTTTATGGTTTTTTGAGTGAATTAAAAAAATCGATGCTACATAACCTCGAATATAGGCAAAAATTGCTGTTTTTGTACCTACATTGGAACTATATTGTCAGGACGGAGACAGGAAGAATGAGTTTAGGGATTATAACAGGGAGTCGCGCGTGTCAATATGAGAAGAAATTTTGGAATAGGGGGGAAGTAAGCTAGTTAGGGAGAGTTGGTGGGAGAAGGAGAACAGACGTAAGGGTGCGAAGATGGAGGTGGAAAGGGAAAGGAATATTAGAATGAATGGATTGCGCATGAATGAAGTGAGAGGCATGCACGAAGAAGGAAGGAAGGTATACGAGTTGGTTCAAAAGAATTACATGGAGTAAGAGAAGGTAGAAGGAGAGGAGAGAATAAGAGAGTCAAGGTTTAACGGGAACTATGTGCGGATTATGCCAAGGTAGGGAAGCGCAATATTTGTGTGAGAAAGGAGAGTAAGGAAGTCAGGAACTTAAGGCGAGAATGAGATGCGGTTGCATAGAGGACTCTAATAGCGAGAAAATAGTGACATACGTGCGAGGCGAGTCGAAGCGAGGGGGAGCGAGGAAGGCTAGGCTATAAAAGCGAACAGATTAGATATAAGGTGTGGATGGATGTTAATTCTTAAGAGGTAGCTGTAAGAAAACTCTGTAAAAAATGGAAGTGTAAGCAAGTCAATTTTTTAAGGCCAGCAGGCTGAAAAATAGACGTTCATCTATCTATCCATTGGAAAATTCTGTCCAAAATAGTGATTTCTCACTCAGTCTACCTAATGTATCATCCTAGGCCGAATTCAGAGGTTTCATTAAAATACAAACATTCGAATTGTATCTAGACTTTTTCTTTGGCAATATCGGAATCTGCCCTGCATCCTTGACTTTTTTCAGTGGAGGGCAGGGGCTAGTCATGAACTATCCTCGAAAAGAATATGAACTGATTTATACCTCGCACCGTTTTAAATATCCATTTTGTAGTGTGAACCGATATAATCGTATTTTTTGTGGATTGTGGAACTACGCTAAAAAAATTGAAGTTCGACAAAACATGAAAAAGTTTGCGTTCATGATTTTATCACCTACTTGCTCACTTCTGGTAAGTCCTCATTATAAAAAGATTAAGGTAAATCATGGGACATACGAAAGACAGGTTATCAATATACAGGGGCCTGAAGTTTTCACTTTTTCCCGCGTTTCTTCACCTTCATGTTAGTGCAACTTTTTTTAGGATGATCCGAATGGACTGTTATTATATTGTTTTGGAAAACTCTTTTCATTTACTTAAAGACTTTAAAATTCTTTTCTATTTAAAAAATAGCTTTTTTATACTCTTTAAAATTATGTAGAATAAAAAGTGGGCCGCAAATTTTTTCTCGGTCAAATTTAGATTTTTACGATCATTCTGAGTAAAATAAAAGATGTGAGATGAAATATATAGCGTAATTTATATATTTCTGCACAGATAATGATCTCAAAAAGTTAAATATAATTTTAGGGCACATTAGATCTGATGGAATTCGTGCCCGAGCGTTGCGGAAGTTTAACGTGGTACCCAAGCGGAAAAATCTAAATTTGACCAAGAAAAAATTTGCGGCCCACTTTTTATTCTACATGATTTCAAAGAGTATAAAAAAAGTTTTTTTTTTAAATAGAAAACAATTTTTTTCCAAAAATCAAATTTGATTTTCAAAAAAAAAATATATGTATATATATATTTTTAAATGTATCGTTATAATAGTCTTAAAGTACATGAAAATAGCTTTCCAGGACACTATAATAAAAGTCCAATCAGATCATCCTAAAAGAAGATACACTAACGTGATGGTGAAGAAACGCGTGAAAAAGTGAAAACTTCAGGCCCCTGTATATTGACAGCCAGTTGATAATAAACCTATAGTTTGGTGGATTAATGTCGGTCCACTAGGACTATATTTCAGCCAAGTTTGAACCCGACCAAAAAAAAAAAAATTAGGTGGAAACACTTGACGTATTCTGCCCCCATATATTTAAATATTCAATATATAATCAAACTCACTTAGTTGGGGCTAAATTCATCATGACCAGCCCCAGACCCATGATATAAGCACAGAGAGAATGATCTACAAGGTCAATCGTATTTGATTTTATATATAATTTATATATAATCACGAATTTATCAGTAGCCTCCTTTTTAAGAAAGTCTTACGGGAAACCATACTGTTTAGGTGGAATTTTATGCTTAGGAGTAAGATTAAAAGTTCCTTCATTAATTTTGGAGATGCTTACGAAATTTCGAATTTATCCATTTATTTAAAATAAATGAAAGGTTAAAAATAAAGGTTAAGTGAAAGGTTAAAAATGTATGAAAAAAGCATTACTTATTTTTATAAAGTACTATTTTTTATATCAATACTCTGTCAATGAAAAAGAAAATATGCGCAAACATTTTAAAGCAGTTTCAGATAGTAGAGTTCCCGATTTTAAACAACAATTTTCAAATATTGCAAAATAATCATGAATGTATTTTGTGCCTCGGTGAAGAACATTTTGGATAAAGTCAGTGACTGGCGGGAAGGAGCAGTAGATCAATCGAGTAAATTTGTATAATATCACCTAAACCAATTTTTTCGATTATGGAACTACGCTAAAATAATTTGCAGCTCTGCAAATAGATGAAGAAATTTGCATTCATAATTTTCTTACCTACGTTGCTGAGTTTTGGTAAGTCCTCGTTATAAAAACATTGACGTCAAATAAGTGATACATGCCTGCGCATAAGGGATTTCGCAGACTATTTATTTATTTAAAAAGTTTTAGTCGTATATGTTCAAATATTTCATATATAATCAAACTAACTTAGTCGTAAAAAACTTAACCCTGGCTAATTTTATTATTAATAACATAAGCTTGGTATAAAATCTCGCCTAAAACATGACGGATGAATTATATACCTTCGTGAAATCCAAAAGATAATAATCTTTGTGGGATATCTCTAAACTTGATTTTTCTTATGATCTGCTTCCAGGTCTTCTGATACCTAATACTACCAACGAAAAAAACAAACTCGATGCCAGACATTTTTCCAATAATGTAAGGAAAATAATTAAGCTAATTTCTATTAGTTTAGCCATTATTTCAACATTTTAGTTTTTGTAATATGCCTTAATCTCATAACAATGAAAGGGGCATGCGTTGTAGAAAAAGGAAAGTAGCCTTCTACTAATTTTATCGGGGTGTCCGCCTTCACTGGTTAATGACTCATTCCGGACAAATTCCAAAGTTGCCACTTTTCAAAAATTTAAATTTTACCTAAACTTTTCCTTTGGCAACATCGGAATCCGACCCGCACCATTGACTGTTCCTCAGCGGAGGACAGTCGTTAGTCTTGAACCACACTCGAAAAGAATACGACCTGACTTATAGTTTATACCCCAGTTCGTGTCTTACTAAATTTTTGTATTTTAACAACTCATATTCGGAATTTAGAATATAATTGGCGTTGACCAGATAAATTGAAGTATATAAAATTTTTTTAAGATCTATTTTAACGTGTAAATGTGGGATGTGTGATGATTGTGCAACTACTCTCAAATAAATTGCAGCCCTGCAAAAAGATGAATAAATTTGTATTCATGATCGTATTACCTACATTTCTGACTTCTGGTAAGTCCTCATTAAAAAAAAAAATTTGTGTTAAATTAGGTCACATCTGCTTACACAAAGGGGATTTGTACACTATTTCAATATTAAATATATATATAATCAAACTTACTTAGTCGTGACTAACTTACTCATGATACCATAATAAAGAGCATTTTGATCAGCCAGAATAAATTATTGATTTTCGAGATCATAATGATCTGATTCGGGATCATATATCAAGTCAAGCCAAGATGATCGGCGTTCTTGGGAGTACTTTAGCTGTTTTAGCTTATAGGTAACTTCTGTGCGGTTAGGCAAATTTATTAAGGTTATGTCGTTTGGCCATATGTGCCAAAATTCGCGACTATTTTGTTTAGTCTGCCAGATGACCCTGCAAGCAGATCAGCTTGATCCCAATGGATAGATGATTATGATCTCGGGAGTCAACCGAAAGTATAAGGGTTTTCACAAAAATCTATGAAACCCCGAAAAAAGAAAATATTTTATATCCTGAAATTCAAACAATAATTATCTTTTTTTTTATATATTTTAACTCGATTTTTCTTATTGAATCCTTCCAGGCCTTGCGCTACCTGACATTACCAACGAAAACACAAACTTGATTCCAGACATTCCTTTAATTAATGGAAACGGAGTAGACAAAGTTGCACTTGAGAATATAATGGATGAACTCACAGATTTTTATCAAGTACAAATTGATATGTTTAGCAATGAATCATTGATAATTTTCGACGATTATGAGAATCCTGTCGAATTTGAATTAGATCTTCCCGATTTTAATTTACTTAATGTTTTTGCCGACCTTAACCAAGTGGTAACTATTAAACTTTATACTAAAGAATCCGGCGATGAATATGAAATTTTAAGTATCAACAATGAAATGGCATTAAAAGAAAGTTATTTTGATACCAACCGACACACTTACATCATAACGCATGGATTTATGAGTTCTAGCGACAGCCCATCATGCAATTTCGTTCGATGTGGTAATTCTACACTTAAAAAATATATATTTCACTGTTTTAAAATTTCTTTTAAGCCTAATACTATCAGGGTTGCTACAGAATTTCGGGTAACAAATTCAAGACCTTTTCCAAAATTAATTTATAAAAATCCAGACCTCGTGATTCCTGGAATATAGGAGATTTTAAAGAAAGCTAACGAAAATTTGTTTGAAGCCCTAATTTTAAGATTTAAACATTAGCGGTTATTTCGAATTTCCAAAATGCAAGTAAAGTTTCAATGAATTTCAAATTTAAAATCCTCATTACTTAAATTTCAAGGATAAGATTTAAATTTATGAAGTTATTTCAAATGTTTCGAAACGTAATTATTTTACATAAAAAAAGCTTAAACTCGAATTCACTTTATATTCAAAAATTCCATCAACATCCCTATAGATAATTTATTTTCTTTAAGCTAGAACAATTTAAGACTGAATGATTTTTTCATTTCAATTTTCATTCTTTTCAAATCTCCGAACTTTTTTTATTTGAATTCTTTTTAATGGGAAACAATTTGTAATACGAAATATTTCCAAACCCTATTTTTCAATTTTATAGAATGTATATTTATAATATCGAAGTGCCTAGTCTAGTCATACCACTCATACCAATAATATTCTAAACACACTCGTTTCGGTCAATTTTTAACACGCAGGCCTCCCGGCTAACGGGAAAAGCAGCGGCGGTCATTTTAGTTTCAAGGACCAGGACAATTTGCTCTTCTTGTCACCCCCAAATGTTTTTCTCACTCTCACCCCCAGCAAGCATGGTGCTTTGTTCCCTCCGCTCCTTTCAGCCACTAACTCCCCAGGCCCGAAAAAGCAGGGGAAATGGCGAAAGGTGCCAAGAGACAGAGGAGGCCCAGCGCTTTGCAAACTAGCTAGAAAGAGAGAGAGAGAGAAAGAGAGGGAATCGGAAAAGAGTGACAGGGAGGGAGCACTGACCAGCCCTTGGAAACGCAATGAGTGGAGGGCGAGGCTCTTTTCCAAAATCCTAACCAAAAATCTGGGTAACACCACCTGCTGGTAAATTTCAGGAAGTGAATCGCTTACTCTCTTTCCATCCGCTTCTTGCTGGAAAATACAGCCATCACTTTTCTTCACAATCATTTTCACCCCCCCCCCCCCCCCTCCTGCTCATCGATCCAACCACCAAATCAAACTAACCTCCCTGCGAGCCCCTCTTTTTCCCTCTTCATCACAACACTTCGTAGGCCACACGACTTCCCCATTTTTCTAATTAAGTCCTATACCTCCTACCAGATTTTTGTCAATCTTTTGAAATATTACCAAACTGTAAATAATTTGTCGGTTTTTTTCAGTACTTTCATATATCTGTTAGAATTATTCGAATTCTTGGTAAAGTTTTTAAAACAATCCTGCGAAATAAAAACAATTCCCTTTAAATTCTCTATATTCTTGTTCGACAATTCGGGAAGGGCTTTTCAAATGTTTAATTTTTTTCCTTCCTATCCTAAAATAGTTTATTCGATATAAAAAGTCATTTCAAATTTCGTAGAAATATTATTAGGAAGATTTTTTTATTCTGGATAAGTTTTCAAAGAAACGATTTTTTAAATAAAAAATACTTTCTACATTACAGTGACTTACAATGACAATGTAATAAAAGTTTCAAGCTTTTTGAGAATTTTGATAGATATGAAGAAAATAAAAAATTTTCCTCACATTTTTACGGAAACTGAAATGTTTTTTTATTTGGCTAATGCATTTCAAAAGATAAAATTAAAAAAATTAAACATTCGGTCACATTTTCTAAATTGTCGAAAAAGAATCTAAGAAAGTCGCTTTTTTACATTTTTGAAATTTTTTAAAACATTGTAAGCACATTATATATATTTTTTTAGATTTCGAAATAAAACTTGCAAGCTTGTTGAGATATTTGATACGTTTGTCGCGTATGAAAACATTTTGCTAGCATTTTCACGGAAATTGAAATTATTTTTTACTTCAAATCATGTATTTTGAGATAGGAATAAAAACTTTTTAATATTTAAAAAGATTTTCCAAATATCCAATAAGACTGTAGAACATTTAAAGGAACTTTTTTTATATGATTTTTAAAATAACATTAGAAATAATTCAAATAATTCTAAACGATATTAAGAAGTTCTGAAAAAAATTATTTAGAGTTTGGAAATATTTTTAAATATTTTAAAATGATTTTTTGTTTAGAATAATGAATTTTAAGATGAAAATTAACAAAATTAAATATTTGAAAAGATTTTCCGAATTTTCGAAAAAGAATGTAGAAAATTTTAAGGCACGTTTTTATTTCGTAGGATTTTTTAAAAAACTAAAGGAACAATTCGAATCATTCTAAATGATATTTAGAAGTCCTGAAAAAACTATTTAAAGTTTGGAAATAATTTTCAAAATTCGCAACAAATTATATATTTTTTTTAGATTTGAAATTAATATTTGGAAACTTTTCAAGAATTTTGATAGATTTAAACAGAAGACAATTTTCTGCAGATTCAAGGGGAAATTTAATTATTTGAAAAAAAAAATCTATCAAAAATATTCTTAATTGAGTTAATATTCGCAATTGGGTTTCAAACTAAGACATTGAGGGCCCTTCTTCGTTTCATCACACCTGTTTCGGGCATTTGTCTTGCTTTTAGAATTACTATTGTCATAGAAAGGATAATTTTTTGCTTCCACTTGTCCTGTTATGTTGGCCACACGCCCACACTGATTAAAGTTATTTTAAGAATATCTGTAAATTTATATAGATTTTTCCAAATGTCGCCCTCCGCCTGGAAACAGGTTAAAGAGAGGGTTAAAGTAGATCTTTGAAAAAGTAGACCAAAAAACCCTGTTTTTTGGGACGTTTTGCTCCCTAACTACTGAACAATTTATTCAGGATAATAGTGAACCTACATCGTTGAATTCTGAAGACTTTCGAAGCTTTCAGATTCTTTTTTCAAGACATTTCAGAGATTTTTTGTGCAAGTTGCAATCAAAAGAAGTGAGTGGCCTCGACTTTTGGACCCGAGTTTAGTTTTCCACTTTTAATTGTCCAACTGTGTAGACACAATCTCAAATTAATAAATTTTGTACGTTCGCAATTTAAAACTAAAACTTTTTAATTTTTAAATTGTAAATGGTAAAAAAAATAAAAATAGATGAAATAAAATAAAAAAATAAAATAAAAATGAAATAAAAAATTAAAAACTTGAAACTATTTAACATAAAAAAATATATTCAGCTCTTAAGGCTTGCGATTTGAAATATAATCCTACATCAGGAAGGATTAGCATGATTAAAATGTTTTAATTCCAAGCACTATCGAGACATGGACTTATCAAGAAAAAGATAAGAGTAAAATTAACGCAATTGACATGAGATTCATGCGCATAATAAGCGGGAAATCCCTAATGGACAAAGT
>NC_046663.1:84141855-84159405 GCF_010883055.1 Belonocnema kinseyi
ATCTCTATCCCATCCACACACTACTCCTTTCCCCTGCCGAGTGAGTCACGCCTACCCCGAAAGGGAAATGGCTTAATGGTGTAGTAATAATAATAATAATAATAATAACTATCGATTTAAAATCGTTGAATTTCTAAAGTTTTGGTGAAAAATTTTTGAAAAATATTCTCCTAAAAAAATATTTATTTTAATAGTCAAAGTAATAAACAAGTTGAGATGCCTTTAACTTTCTAATTTCCACGATTAATTCAAACCAAAAACAATCTGTTGGTAGAAGACTTTATCAAATTTATAGAATTTGACGTTTTTCAGGACTTAAAAAAAACTCAACTATATATTACGTTTCCCATCTAGGTTTTTGAAACTCTGTAGCAACACTCTTTAATCAAATAAAACAAAAATCATGTCAAAGTAATACACGATTTTTAAAAACATATCGCGAAGAATTATTATTTTAGAATATTTTTTCTATCCAGCTTTGCAGAAGACAACAGACTCGAACATCATTACGGTAAACTGGAGCCCTTTGGCAAATGGGCCCTATTCAGTAGCCAAATTATTTACATCACTAATAGGAGATCACATTGCCAAATTAATCAATTTTCTGGACGAAAATGGGATGAATCCTGAAACGACAACTCTAATCGGTCATTCTCTTGGAGCTCATATGATGGGAATTGCCGGTCAAAATGTAAATAGAAAAGTAAACCAGACTATAGGTATGTAAATTTATATTTCAAACTTAATTAAGTTTTAATCGCCAAAAACGTAATTCGATCCGTGGAAAAGTGCTAATTTTTTAATTTACACATTAGGTTTGGATCCAGCTTGGCCTCTATTTGTCGCTGTCCCCGAGAATCACCGCCTTTCACCTGACGATGCTCTTTATGTGGAAGTTATACACACAAATGCCGGATTATTGGGTTATCCACACAACCTTGGCCATTACGATTTCTATCCTAATGGTGGCTCGTCACAAAAAGGTTGTCAGGGTGATCTTATTTCTGCCTGCTCTCATGGTCGATCTTTCCAATACTTAGCAGAACAAATATCAAATCCTGGTCCTGACTTCTGCTCAGTAAAGTGCACATCGTATTCAGAATTTACTGAAAAAACGTGTGCAAACGAAATTGCGTTCTTGGGTGGAATTAGCAGTTATCCAGCAAATCCAGGAACATACTATCTTGAAACCAATGACAAAGAACCTTTCAGTTTAACAACACAATGTGCTTGAACATTTTGTTGATAAACTAAAAAAAATCTAATCGAATCTTCGACGATAAATAATTTCTCAGTATTCGTTGATTGTACGTTATTAATTGACATGCTCCCCTTTATACGCTAACGTATTTATTTATCATTCCCAAGCATATCTCTTCAGCTCTATACTTGTTTCGCCAGACAGCAATATTAATTGACAGGCCGATTACACTATTAATAAAAAGTCCGACAGAATAAAAAATGAGTAAATGACGCAAGCACTATGCACTATGTTCCGTTAGCTCTAATCTTATAAAAATATCTCTAATGAACGTCGTTTACAAAATAATTGAAACGATTGCATGTATTTACAAGAGTAATATTCCACAGCACACTCATTGAGGGAGGCCACTCAAACTTAAAAAAAAAATCCAGGCTATTTCCCGGATTTCTCAGTCATAAAAATTACATTTCGCCGGTTGACAAAAGTCAAATCAAATCTAACAAATTTCCAACTTTTTCTCCGGTGCTCAATATTTCCCGTAATACTTGGGTTTTCCGGTCAGTGGCAGCCATAAATTTGTATCGGAAAGAAATGAACAGAAGTTGCTAAAGAAAAATTGCTCAAGTGTATGAGAAAATAGTGTACAACATGTCTCTGAAATATTGTTGATTATTTTTAAACGAGCCTTCATTATTAGAAATTTCTAAAGTCAATTTTCTACGTGCCTTGAACTAGGCTAAATCGGATATAATAGAATAGCTCGAAATCCTTTACTAATTTGCCGTATCTTTCGGGCATTAAAGTCACGAATACAAACAATTGCATATGGAGGTTAATAGATAGCAGATGGAAAACACATAGGATTTCAGTGCACGCGAGTATCCGGAGAATCCTGACGAACCACCATGAATATACATATAATTGTAACAGACGCATTCAAGCAAGCCACCTCCCTTATGGCACGTTATTATTACCGTCTTGTGTCTTTATACCACTCTCTTGACTGATTGTAAATTTTAAAGCGCAATGAGCAATATTATACGTTGTACTATCCGATGAAGGTACCTACTTATAGTGTAAAACGGCTTTTTGATGAATTGAACGACCTCTGCACGAAAAGATGAGTCATTCTATTTTATCGGCTTTTTTCATTGCAGGTGAGACCATAGCCTTTTATTTCAGAAAAAATTAATATAATAAGTATAAATTATAGAGAATCAGGGGATTATAAACCCTGATAGGTGATTCGAACATTTTAAGTATTTTGTTTTAAAATGATTTAGGTTAAAAATTTTTTCAGTAAAATTTTACTAATTTTTTTAGTAAGATAATTTATAAATAATTATATCACTATACAAATTACTCAAATCGGGATTAACCTTTCATTTTTACATATGAACTTTACTTCATATGAAGACATGAGAATAACAACTGGGTGAGTATCAAAAGTGAAATTTTACAGAAATTGTTCTGACTTTTAGACCGGAAAACTATATGTTTATCATCCCAGTTGTCATTCTTATAATTTTAAATTCATTTTTATAAATGAAAGAAATTATTTTGACATATTCCGAATATGTATAAAAAAATAGTGTAATAAATTGCTTGAAATCGTTAAAAACGGAATTAATTCCAATAAAAAAATCAATTTAATTTTGTAAATCTCTTACAGAGCATCGAACTAAAAAAATATATATTTAAAACCCAAATCCAACTATTTTTAATTATTTAATAATATATGCAATAAATTTCGATTTGGATTAAACAATTTTTTGGCAGTCATAAACTGAAAAATTGTTCATTTAAATTTTGCGTTTGCGATATTATACAAATAAATGAACGATTCGAATTCTAATTAGATTTGGCGCATTAATATAATTTATAGTTATAGAGCATTTATTAATTTAAAGCAAATAATTTATCGCCATTGTCTAAAGATTGACATCAATGGTTTCTCAATTTACAGAAATAAAATTTTCATAAACTCAAGAAAAGGGAATATCCATGTCACAAAGTGTGAAACTGTCTCAAATAACAAAATTCTCCATTTGAGGAGTAAGCGAACAAAACATCATGAAATTTATTACAGGCACATAAGCTCCACTGTTTACAAAAAAGAATGATCAAAAGGATCACAATAATGTTACAATATTGTTGAAATTTTATAGTAAAATATACATATTTGTATCGTATTTCCAAATATTTTTCACTTCTCAAAACATCAAGGAATCTTGATTTCGAGCTGAGTTTCAGCACCTGCAGCATCCTCCCGCGAGGAAAACCATTACTAGCAAAGCGTATGTGAAGGCGCGGGTTACGGCTGCGTAATTGGAGATTAACGAAACCGGAAATAACGAGAATTACGAAATACAAACAATGGCGCTGGATATACCCGAGCCCCGAGGGCGTATCGAACCCGACCATGGTGGTCCCGCAGTCTAACGCGCAGACTGTGACACCATAACAAAACAAATTATGAAGCGAATGACGCAAGACGATTGTAAGAAGACGGGGGTATGTACCTTATTGATGGGAGAGGCTAGTAACCTTTATTTACCATGCAACTGCATCATAGTCATGAGTTTGGAAGCGAACACATTGTTTGTCCCTCCATTGTTGCCTCAAATTGTTTCGTGTTCCTATTTTTCATTCTAAATACTATTCCACTTCTGTGTCACTTTAGAGTTACTTCCGTGGGAATCAGGCTTTCTCTAGGTAAAAAATCTTCAAATGAACTACGAAAAATATTCTTAATTATAACAAAGAATTGGATAATTGCATTCCATGTTGGTTTGGCAAGTTTGAATTATGAATCGCATTTAATAATTGTTCGGAAAATAGAAAATAAGCAGTGTACGATATCCTGAATTGTTTCTGAGGAGTCGTTAAACTCGTTAAATATAGTTGAACTGAGTAATAAAATATTAAATTACAAGTTTAATAACTTTAAATGCCAATGCAATTCCAATCTGCTCTGTAGATTGAAGGTTATACGATGTTTAAGTATTGCAGTCTAAAATACAGGATTCTGCGGGTACTGAAGTCCCTCTCATTGTCTGAGATTGTAAATCATTCAGAGTTCGTGTAAAATTCAAATCTAATATAGATCATTTAGAAGTACCCGCATTTAATAAATGAACAAAAAAGTTGAAACCTGTTTCAATTGAATTTTGCAATAGAATAGGATTTATAAGGTTTATCACCTTTTGAAAATGGATAGACTTCTGCTAACACAATGTCTATAATCTGATGACAGGTTGACACCCCGCGAACGTGATCTCTATTCAATCAACGAATCATTTGAACCATACATTATTTTTTGCACAACAAGCATTAAGAGCCTTTTATACAAACATTCCAATGCAACTCTGGCATTCTAAATTAGGTCACTTTCACTTAAACTCACCGAAATAATTTTTTTTTTTTTAGTCAAGGATGCTAACAACTTTGGTTCTACAATTGGGTATTAAATTGGCGAAAGGATACGGAAAAATGGGATCAAACCTACCATCACGAAAGTTTCACCGCAAATTACGCCGGGAGGTTCGATTCGTTAAAGGAGATATTCGAACATCGTTACATCAACACCCGAATCTCTCTCTTTCTCTTTGACTAACAATAACGAGGAAGGAGAGCTTTCAAAGAAACAGAAAAGCGGAAACGAGTGAAAGCTCATTGTTTGTATTCCGGGGCGCTTGATCCGCGAAGTACGTGATGCTTTCAAGTGGAGTTCGCACTACTTGTAGAGAAGAAGGTATGTATATCTAGAGAATATACCTGCGTGCTTAGTTACAGCACCTTAAGGTAATAAATCTCAAGACAATCGTCTCAGGTGATCGTTTAAGGGTGTAATTCGTGGAGTGGCGTTTAAGATGTCACTTTGAGATTGGTCGTTGTTCTAGGATAAATAATTGGGTTTAAATTAGCTCTCTTTAATTAGGATAAGGTGATAAGTTAGACGTAAATTAAAACTAACACGTGGCAAGCTCAGAAAATCATTTTTGTATATTAAGCAGGGTAATTAGTGACTGCTCTAGACTCAGAAAAATACCCTCGTTTATTAAACGGTTTAAAAAAAACGGTTCAGGTGAAAAAGCGTAAAAAACTTCTGAACAATAAATTTCTCAGTCGGGTGATGCAAAAAGTAGCGTGTAAAACATTTGCGCAAAGACATATGCTACTCATGTGATTGCAGCGTTTGCCTTGAGTCGGTTCAAGCTGAAAGTTTTACACTCGTCGGCAATCACCTATTTTTCGCCCTAGTATCACAAATAGCTATTTCTGCTAGTCTGACCAGGATACTTTTATATCGGAGGAATATTTTTCAGTAAATGGTATCATGTTACGCTTACGGTGTATTCTGATATCAAATCAAGAAGAATGAATAAAACGTGCAGCAGCGGCGCTGATCTCTTGAGTGGATCTTTAGGCGGACAACGACGATGGTGCAGTTGCACCGCATTACCTACCGCTGGTAATATCAATGATATGAATTATCTAATGACGTGGGCGTACCTGCCTGCCTACCAACAACCATAAGGCTAGCTAGCTGGACCAAGATGCTCGTGCCCCTGATAAAGACAGCTCGACTTGCATGTGCATGTTCTTCTTGTATTGGCTCTTGGCTTTGTGGGCACTATGGGCAAGGTGGGCAAAGCGGTATTAGGACGATAATAAACATTGCACATGTGAACGCACGTGCACCATAACCTGCATTCCGACCTGCCCACAGTCTCGGCAGGTAGTGAAATGCTACCTGAATGCAGTATCCACAGTCCACATATTGCTGTCCTGTATGTCTCACGTCTCTGCATACTACGTGTGCGTATAATCGACGAGAAGAGAAAGAATATCAGAATAATGGTTTATAATCGAATAATGCGTGGGCGACACGAAACTCGGATAAGAAGCCATTTCTCGTCCCCAGAGTCGATATTAATCATTGGGCAATGAAAGCTAATGAAAGGAATTGCTCAGATTTCTTGCTTTATCAGATTCTTTTGGCAGGGTCAAATTTCCTTTTTAAACGTGTTTATTATTAAGTTGCTGCTTACAATTAGACTTCCTTGACAAAATTTTCACATATGTTAGGTTTGTAAGTCTTTAATGTTTTTTGAAGATTGTAATTTTTAAATATATTTTGTATATTTTTTGTGTATCCAAGAATATTTTTATAGAAAGAAAGTTATTTAATTTCTTAATTCGTTTGTTAAAAAAATACTTAAAGACAATCAAATGTATTTGTGATTAAAAAGAAAGGTAATGTCCATTAGGCTAAATCTTTGGAAATTATATTTTTGAAATAATCAGTATTTTTCTATTTTCTAATCCACTTTTTCATGATAACATTACCATTAAAATCAATTTCGAGATATTTATTAACATCTATTTGTTCCCAAATGTATATTGAACCTTGATTTTGTTACTTTTTAAAGAATTAAAAAGAAAAAACATAATAAAAAATGTTGGTGTATTTGTTTAATTAATTAAGTCAATCTTTTATTAATGCTTAATGTTAGTAGTTTTAATGTTTTATATGGAAAAAATCGTGTCACACCCAATACAAAAATTCCCTTGAAAGAAACATTGCTAGATCTTAATTGGCGCCAATATCATTATCGTACAATGTACAGCTAAAATGATCAATGAAGAATTTTCACTTCCGAATCCCATGTATTTGGTCCATTGTTTTCCCCTCAGAATTTTACGAAGTGAAGTTAGCTAAGGCTAGAAGTGAAAATACCTAATTGGATTTTAGCAATCATTTTAAGAATGTTAAATTTTGAAATTGTGGGTATGGAAAGAATATCTTAAAATTGCAACAGCATATACTTTTCAGCAGAATTGACAGAATTTTGAATAGTTTCTCTAACATTTATTGAAATTGTCATATAGAATTACTAAAACTTTTTCTCACATTTAGCTCATTGAGATTAATTCAAGGCAACCTTCAGTTATTGTGTTTAGCGCAATATCAGTGAAAAACAACTGAATCTGGTTAAGGATTCAGAATAGGACAATTATTTTAATAAATTTGACACGCAAAAGAAAATCGAAAGCAAGTTTTAAGTTTACAACAGTTCAATTTCTTAAGTTTTATACCTTTTTTCGAAATTGCAATCAGTTGAAATTTCAACTTATATTCAATTTAACTTTTGAACTCTAAAATACTTTTCAAATCAGAATACTGTTAAAAAACGGTGTTATCGAGTCAAAGAGAAGAAATTGTTGATGTCAGTTTTCCGAAGAAAAGCAGAGAAAACAGGACAAATAGAGACGATATGCTTTGAGGGGTGACCTATATTTTATACTTAATTTTATACTTAGTTGAGTAGCAGATAAAATATTCTTTTCGCATGAAAAAGGAGTATAAATGGTTGAATTAATATGAATGGTTAAATTAATATAAATTATGAAATAAACGATATAATCGATCGATAATTGCAGTCGATAATCATCGACCACAATTTCTTGTGATTTATTCGTTATCCCCTTTTCCTTTCACCTTCATTCTTAGCTCTTCTTTCATACAAGCCGATTAAGTCGTAAAATACTTGATCACCATTCAAAGCCTCTAAACTGCGATTTTACTTTCATTTTTTTCGCAAATGCAAGAAGCAATTCACAATACATATCGAAATAACCGACAAACTCTATTCTTTAGTCGAAGGCTTTTACAGCCCAATTTTTATCGAACCAAAAACAGGCTGAAGGCCTATAAGTTTACCACCTACAGATAGGCTATAAAACAGTTTTTTTCTGAAAATCTTTTGAACCTCTGCTGCACGCATTACGGATACATGGATATAAATTTTATAACTTGAGATATCTTCTTGTTAACTTTTCTTTCATGGCAGCTGCTGTCTTTTTTTTGTCCGTTTGAAAAGTTCTGGCTTCTGAGTAATTTCCGAGTGCGGATGGCAGCTTTGAAGATTTTGGCAGGAATGGCGATTTTACGTCATGGAAATTATAGTGATTGTTCGTCAGCTGCCAAGGGTTCTCGTCGCGATCGCTTTTTATTTTATGAGCCCTAAACCCGGGTTGTCAGAATGTCTTTTTTAAATTCCGATGGGTATGAGGTTATTCTCAAGGATACGTTTGCATGTTAAGTGCTCTCATCGTTCGAAGTACGAAGCATGAAAAAGAGTAGATACATTCTTAGCTGACCTATGCTTCCAGGAAGATTTTAAGGTTGAGTACTCTTCTTAAGAGGGTTAATTTCTTAAACGCTCATTCAACTCGGCCTGATGGCTAAAACACAGGGTTATTATGTCGGCGGCAAACGATTCGTAAATACGTCGGGAAAGAGAACAACTCAACCAAACTCCCAATGTGCATATTGAAAGTAAAGAAAATGAAGGATTTAAGAAGCCAGCTGCGCAAAATACCACCTATACAAAATTGGGGTTCCTTACACTTTACTTGTTGAATTACATAACCGGGTTGAAAAATCAGTGTTTGCAATGTATGAGTATAAAGTTTTATGATTTAGAGCTTGAAATTGTGTAGTATGAAATCTTAATGGTGCAAAAATTTTGATCGCAGTTTTTCTGCTTAATCCAGGGAATTTATGTTTCATTGTTTCGCAATTGTAAATTTTTTTATTATCTTCCGAAGCCTTCAACTGAAGAAAAGGCTATCTAATATCTATCGCTTAATTGAATGTTTCCATGAAACGTCTTGTCAACTTTCCATGTAACGTGTCAGAACTTATGTCAGAATATTAATCGCACTGCCTATTGGAATGAATGGTCTTGCGGTTAAAAGAGTTCAATGAGGGGCAAAAAGTTAAATCGCTCGAGGAGATACAATTTCCATTGAAGAAGTGAAATTAATTAATTTTCCCTGAAATGATAGGAGTGCGATATGCGAAGCCTGTTAAAAAAGTACTAGCTTCACGTCATAATCTTCAACAGATACAATTTTTGTGAATTAATAAGGTTCCTTTGTGAGAATGTAATTTTCTTTATGAGTTGCATTATTTTCTTCGTCGAATGCTTTCCAAATATTTAAATAAATATTGACCAAAAATGCTCAGAAACTTTTAATCACAGCTATATACAGTAAATTAAATTTCATTTACTTTTTTGTAAATTTCAAAGAAATTGGGAGAAATTTGGAGAAATATAATTACATAATTCAGAATTTTCTCTTCCTTGTAACTGAATGTTTTTTAGTAAATCTTATATGATACATTTAGGCAAATTCATTTTCATACAATAATTGAAGTTTAAGTTATAAATCTATTTGAAATCTTACAAACGTTAAAATGTTATACCATGCTTGACATTTCAATTTAAAATTGTTTAAATAATTAATAACAATAATATTTAAGAAATCAAAATAATAATAAAATCGAACAATACAGAAAGAATCAAATTCGTCCGAATAATAGACAAAATGTGTACTTTCCTATAATTTTTGTTCTTTTTTATTTCATTAGTTCTAGATTCCTGTAAAAAACATTTTAGTTTTTTGTACTTTTCTCTACACATTTTCCCATCTGCTTTAAAATTAAGTTTTACAGATAATGGATATCTAGACAAAAGTTTCATGCAAAAAAGTTGCATAACTGAAATGTCTGCAAACAAATGTTCTTGGCAAATATATAATTTCTTTTATTTCTAAATTTTGTTTTTTTATAAACTACAAGAATTTACATAATTCTAAATACAGTTTTTTTCATTAGATTCTTAAAATGAAAATCGGTGGCTTATTTTATTATCAACCATTCTTATTATCAGACAAGAAGCGGTGTCAAATATTATTGGTTATTGTTTTTCTCTAATTTAAAACATTCAGAATTGAGCAAGTTTACATTTTAAAAACTTCACATAAATAACTTGAAATTAATTTTTTTTTAAAGAATTTTAAAGAAGATTTTCAGACATTTTTAAATGGAAGTAACTTGGTATTTGAAAAGTCAGACTTTTTTCTCGTTGTTGCCAATTTGTCAACTCTATACCTTCCTTTTTAATCTCGATTACAGTAAATCAATTCACAGGTTAAGTATTCCATATCGGTTATTTCTATGCAAAGGTAATCACGCCCAAGGTGATCTGAGACTGCAAAGCCTTCCGGCAATTTGAATTTACATTTTTTTTGTAAACACTAAAAGAGAAGCACCGCACGACCTGTTTGCAAGTACATAGCTGTGATTATACACGACGAGATACCTGCCAAACTCGCTTTTGTGTAACTTCGTGTAGGATTCGTTCCACTAACTGTCCTCACATCGAAAGACTTTGAGAGAGATAGAGAAAAGAAGAGGTAGATACAGAAAAGAAGATAAGGGGCCGTCAATAAATTACGTTACCAACTTGAAGGGCGGAGGGGATCACACAAAAAACTGCGGTTGATAAGACAAAATGCAGGTCCAGTAGTTTCCAATTCGAGAAATGAAGGGGAATCTGCCAAAAACTGTAGGTGGTTACAGGGATTGGGATCCAGCGGTTACTGGTGATCAATTTCAAGGAGAAAGGACGAAGGGGATCTCGCCACAAAATACGGTTAAAAACAAGGCAGGGTCTCAAGAGGTTACCAATTTGAGGGGTGAAAGAAAATCACATTACCTGATGATAAATTTCGAAAAGTTTGAAAATTTTGCGAAAAATGGTCTGCAACCTTCCAGTTCAATAATAGCTTAATAAGTTTAAAAATCACTTTCATACTATAAACTTTTTCTTTCCTCGATTTTCCTCTTTGGCCTTTTTTAAATAATTCCTTTTATTTCCCCTAATTTCAAGAAACTTACCCTTTTTATCGTTTATCACTTTAATGCGAACTGAATTAATAGAAGCTAATGAGAAAATCCAACTACTTATGGTTAAATGTAAATTCTTTTTGTTAAAAAGTCGTCCGTTATATTTCTGGTTCGATAATAATCTTTGGTTAAAAATTTAATTATTTTTAAGAAATTTCAACTACTTTGTTAAAAAAGGCATCTTTTTGAGTAAAAAATGCAATAAATGATTTAAAATTGAACTACTTTCTTAAAAAATGCATTTTTTCTCTTAAAAATTCGTTTCTTTTTGGTTTGAAATTTAATGTTCTCAAACGGAAAATGGATCTATTCGATTTCTGGTTAAAAATGTAACCTTTTTATTTAAAAGTTAATATTTTTCGTTGAAAATTCAACTATTTACTTGAATTTATTATTTTAATGTTACGGTGTTGACCAGATGTACATCTACATAGTCAAATTAATATTTAAAAAAATATTGATGGAAAAACATGTAGAGAGAAAATAAAGAAATCACTTATAATTATTTTGTTGAATGGTGAAATATTTAAGTATTTTGGTGAAAATTCGAGTTTTTAAAAAGAAATTCAAGTGTTGTTTATTTAATTTGACAAAATTTGATTTGATAAAGTCTATTATCAATTATATTTTTCGTAAAGAATTAAGCTTTTTTGTTTGAAAATTCAACTAGTTGGTTGAATATTTAACCACTATGTTAAAAGTCCATCTTTTGATTAAAGATTTATAATTTTAGTTTTAAAATATTTCCTTTGGTGGCAAATTTAGAAAGTTTGTTGAAAATTCGATTTTATTGGTTGAGAATTTTCTTTTTGTTGAACTGGAAATACAACTAATTCTGTTGTCATTGAAAATTGATGTTTTCTACTTAAATCATCAACTAAATGGTTAAAAATTCAACAATTTATTTAAACATTTAGTTAGTTCGTAGAATTTTGCTCTGAAATTCGCATTCGCGGGTTGAAAATTCAACTGTTTTGTATAAATTTATTTATTCATGTATCATTTTGTTCGAATATTGAACTGTTTTGTTGAAAAATCGACTTTTTGGATTGAAAGTTCATCCTGTATGATAGGAAAATCATCTTCCTTGGTTGAGAATTATTTTTTTTCGTTAAAACTCAACTACTGGGTTACAAATTCAACTATTGTATGTAAAACCTTAATTATTTTGTAGAAAATTCAACTATTTTCTTAAAACCTTACTTTTCGATTGCGAGTGGCAAAACAGGGAAGAGAACGAGTGAGAGACGAGATTGGGACGAGTATTTTTTCTTGCGCAAGTGTTTTGCGAGCAGAGTCATTTTAATTAACGGCGCCGTGAAATCGCGCCCTGTCGCAAGACCAAATTACGAGAGGTCGGTGACATTTATGGTGGCGCTTCTACCGGAGAACGAGCTTCCTGACGATTTCAGCGACCACAAGAACCTCTTAAAGGAGCCTGCAACGCACACTGTTATGCAAGAGTATAATTTGTTCGCTGATTTCGGTATTGGTATGTGTCCAATTAATGCAACACAATCGAACGGAAGGCGGTAATCGCGTTTCAGTACATCGGGTTGCAACAGAGACACATACAGTGTTAGACATTTTTGTAATAACTGCCATTTATAAAAATCGAATTTTATGCGTAAAAAATGAAAATTGATTAAAAACAAAGGTGGACCTTTAAGCTTTTATGATAATAATTATTTAATACTAGTTGCTTTATTATCGAAGTGTCTATCGTTATGGAATTTTCCGTTTATTTATTCTTTTTCAAATTTTACTCGGGTGAACCCGGTTTTTCATCATAGTGACTGATAAGATGAGGATGTTATAGAATATAAGTTAATTTAATACGATGCTTGAAATATATTGCGATGATGTTATAGGTACAAAATTACGAGCATGATGTAGTTTAGAGTTTCTTTTACTACAGACACAGTTCCCAACACGCTTTTTTCGAAGAGCAAGACGATATTTATTGCAAAAGTTTAAGAATAAATTTGGAAAATTCTAGGTTTTTTTCCCGACACGCAAAATTCTAGACTAATTTCCGGCAGTGGCTACCCTGCAAAGGTCATTAGGTTGCGAGAAAGTGGAAGGTGATAGCAATATTCCTATTTTCCTTATAACAAAATGCTGTTAATAGGGTTGTTTCGTAATTTTAGATAGTACATTAAAACAATAATTGCAAACTTTAATAATGTCCCTAATAATTGCAGGAATGGTCTCCCAGTTTTTGAATTTATGTATGTTTAGAAGTGATCTAAAGCTTCTTCTCTAGTCCACTTAATCTGACTTACGAAACAACCTCATTCCCAGATCCAATCATATTGACTAATCTCACCAAAAATTCGAGAAGAAAAATTCCCAAAGGCACGAAGAACTTTCTTTAAAGGTATCTCCCAAATAAGGCACTATAAGAATCCACCATCTGAGTGTCTTGGATCACACAAATTAACACTATTTCCCAGTCAATGACTGTCACAACAGAACACTTTTGGTTACTCACAATATCGGTTCTTCGACGAAGGCACGTAATGGCAATCTCGTTTCAGAAATGACACTCGCGGAGTCTCTCAGTTTTACTCAAGACTCGGAAGAAAGGTCCACGGCAGATCTATTATCTCAGCGAAGGTCATGGTCTCTTGGGAGGTAAGTAACGTAATTCGATTATCGACTCGATCGCCTCGAAAAGGTCAATGGCGGCACGCACTCGAACGCTGGCGGCGCTACCGATACAAAAGTCACGCGGACACTGTGTGTATTCGCCTTAATCGGTGCTAGCCTCGCCTGGGAACTGACCTACGACGAATCGTTCACCTCCTTCGTGGCGTGCTAGTGCGAATGACCCTTCATTCACGACATGCACGGAACTAAGCGGTACTGGGTGCTCAAAAAAAGAAAGAGCCAAAAAAAAGACAACCAGAAACAGTTGTCACGACCCTCACGAACAAGTCCGAATAAGTCAATTGATGGACAACCAAAGGGCCGAAACGGTGCGCAGAAAATAATTAACTACACCCGGTCACGTTGAAATAAGAATGTATCACTGATCAATTGTTTTGATGACAATTTTTTTTCATCATCCCCATCCACTGGGTGTAGGACTACTTGAAGGGAGAAACTGGGACCGGAAGCCGCGGACCGATTAGAGGCACGTGGTTATCACGGGCGAAAGGGCAGAACATCCACGCGATGAAGAGGAGGACTGGCAACAGACAGCGAGACGGACATGAACGTGCAGTCCTGCGGTTGCGACGGCAATGCCCCCGTGTCGGACGTTTGAAAGCCACAGTCGCCGGTCGGAAACCCCAAGGTTCCCCTACCACCAGATCGCCGTGCCCGCACCCCCACCAGACAAGAGCGGCGCGCCATCTTCAGCAGCATGGAACCGGTGCCTCCTCCGCCGCCGCCACCATCCTGTCACATCCTCGAGAATAGAGAAGCGCGAGGGATCGAACGGTTCTCCGCGACAAAAGAACAACATACGAGTCATGTGGGCCCTTTCGTTTCGAGCGGGGATTGTTGATTCACAGAAGAAGGGACTTTTTCTGATCGAGTAGATCGGGTGAGGATTTTTCTGATGTGTAAACATTTTAGACAGCGATGTGGAGGGTAAAGCCTGAACTCCTAATAATCACAGACAACCCAGATAATTGTTTTCATTTGTCTCATTGATATTAAAATATTCAAATTCAGATGGTATTTTAAAAATAGCCGTGTCTGGGTTCTCCGAAATCGGATGAGAGTAGAATAAATATTTTTGATGAGCTCAGGAGATATGGAAAAGGATGGCTAGGATCACCGAAATTCGGAGAGCGTAAGCAAAAATATTTTCGGTGAGTCTTGACGCCTCAGAATCTTCGCTTAAAAATAAGTAGGTAAGGGCGATTGCCAAAAATTGGACCATTTTATGTCCCAGCCATTTCACACATTTTCTTTTATTAACAAATTTGTTCTAAAAATATCTGAATAAATTAGAGGAAACTACCTGACAAAATTCGACTTTCGATTGCCCCAAAAGATGCAAAATAGCAGTGTCATAAACCTTGTCAACATATTTTTCGTTACTATTTCAACTATTTTTTTTTGTTTAAACAATTTTGTGCGCTATAATCGCAAAAAGTTACACTTTTCTGGAATTAATGGCATGCTTTACGAATGTTTCAAATAATATATTTTTTAACGATAATTGGCAATTTTTTAAACAATTTTAATTTGGTTTAATAATTTTTCCCTTGTAAATCTAAAAGAGTTATTATATTTTGGAATTAATAACGCAGTTAATGAATTCTAAGAGTGAAAAAATGTTTCAAGGAGGTTTGCAATTATTTAAACTATTTTTTCGGCATACAAATCTTAAAAAGAGACTACATTTCTGGAATTAATAAAGCAGTTTATGAATGCTAAGAGTGATATTTCTTATGGAAGACTGTTTGCAATAATTTAAACCATTAATAATCATTCACTGGCGCCTTTTCATAGGAAAGGTAGAGAAAATTTTAGCTTTCTATGAATAACAAAATTTATATTCCTATTTATATAGAAATTATTTAAATAATAGCCAAACATTCTAAAAATATTCCACTTATCATATGGGTCATTGGAATAAATTTTACAAACAAAAATTGTTTCAACAATTTCAAACGAGGGGTTACCAACTCGTGAAATCAGGTGTACACCTTCGCTGGAGTCACTTAAATTCACATGAAGTGTCTGAAATCACTTGAATTCAGTGTACACTCCATCGGTCGAGTTGTGAACCCCTCGATTGAAAATTAGTTAAAAAATACGGATAAACTTGTGACTTATCCAATAAACAAAATTATTTTGAAAGCACAAGGCAGGGGCAAAGTTGATCAATTTGAAGAGAAAATAGGGAATTTACTTTTTATGAAAACGAAAGAATTGATCGCAGGTGTTGTGTGTGTGGGGGGGGAGCAAAAATCGATTTTTTTGACCACCTGAGTACCCCACAGTAAACAATGGTTAACAGGATTTTATAAATTATTCATAAATATTTCAGAATTGTTTATTTGACATTACATTTTCCAACAGAAGATAATCATCGAATTCATATTCTATGAATGGCAGCACTGCACCTCAATATTTAAAAAAGTAGTAATAAAGTGAATAAATGTTAAAGAAAACTGTATTAGTGATCTCTTGGGAAAGGGCATTTTTAAATTGTAGTTTTCTTATAAGTTCAACAACCAAACTGTAACCCTGACTCAGCATGCTTACAGTTCTTTCAATATAGAGACTATGTTTTCTTGTTTATTCTGTTTTGGTAAGATTTTAAATCTAAGTTTTTCTGGATAATATAAATAATAAACTAAGAAAACACGTACATATTTTTAAGTTAAAAAACAAAAATTTTTCAAATATTTTTAGGGATCCTAAAACGTGAGCCATTTTTACGCACGAACCCGACCGTGGGCCCACAACGTAAATGGGAGCGTGATACGGATAAGGCCAATTTTCACATGAGATGTTTGTCTGATGATGAGGAACGTAAAAATGGGTGATTGGCAGGTGTGAGTGGATGCATTCACCTGTGGCGACCTGTCAAAGGTGCGAATTGCCAGGCACTTACTTGGATGCAAAAGTGTTGCCAGGCAGCTTCGAAGTCGCCGGACATTCAGGTGAAATTTCTTGACATTGATTTTACAGGAAAAAGTTTGAAAGAAAAGTTGTTCCACTCCCAGAGATGCATATTTTCATTGGTATATAATTTTTTGATAAAATTGATATATTTGGAGAAAATATCGATTAAAGAAATACCCTAACAATAAAAAGCCCTTTTTATTGACAACAAGTGATTTTTTCGAAAAATATTAAGAGACAAAGGGTACTCTATTGCAGGTATACTCCAAAATGAATAAGAAGTATTTGTTCAAAATGTTAATATTTACCAAGTTATTCGCATTTTTCCTTCTTTTTCCCATTTTTTGAATCACCTGCTGTATCTTTAGCAATTTAAAAGATGGTGTGCTCAAAATTAGTATGCGAATAAAGTAAGTCTTGTGCAATGAATTGGCGTCAGCCACTTTCAATTAAAACGATAACTTATTCTGCTATAAATAATCATAATCAGTGTCACGTTCTCAGCTTCTGATTATCGTAGAAAGTTGTAATAAAGATGAATATGATTATAAAAATTAAACAACAAAATAGCTTTACTTTAAAATACCCATTATTTATTATTGTTAAAGTTTATGTTTTGTCGTCGAGATACGTTCGACCTTTATTACTGTGACGAATGTCAAGTTTCCCAGGCCCAGTGTGAGTCATTGGCGTAGGCATTACAAATTCTTCGTGCTGCATTTTTAATGCAGTTCTATAGCATTAAAAATGCAATCGTAATGCCTACGCCAATGACCCACGCTGGGTCTGGGAAACTTGACATTCGTCACGGTAAGGAAGATCGAACGTATCTCCGCGACAAAACATAAACTTTAACGATAATAAATAATGGATATTTTAAAGTAAAGCGATTTAAGTGGGACGATGGTCGTGGGGGCTAAAGCGTAGGCTTTGGACCCACTCCTTCGGCTTGCGGGTTCGATTCCCGCCTCGCACTCTGGAAGAGTCTCGG
>NC_046663.1:84159505-84168734 GCF_010883055.1 Belonocnema kinseyi
CCACTCACACCTGCCAGGCACCCATTTTTACGTTCCTCATCATCAGACGAACATCTCATGTGAAAATTGGCCTTATCCGTATCACGCTCCCATTTACCTTGTGAGCCCACAGTCTCCGTAAAATTCCGTTTACACAGGATGCGTAAAAAATAGGAAAAAAATGTTCTTGAATTTCAGCAATATAACGTGTTTCCTTACCTTATAAAAATACCATAAGCATTTTTTTAACAAAGAACTTTTTTGCAACATTAGGGACATACAAATTTAAAAAATTGCATTTTTCATCATTTTTTGAAATATTATATTTTGACCCAAAGCCTTTCTCCCTACTCTTTGAAACCTAAGGATATTTACACAGTAATACAAGATGATGAATTTTAAATGTAGATGAATTTCATTTTTACATTAAATTAAGTAAGTCACTTAAGGGCATGTGTTACTTAGAAAATATTGTCGATTTTACCAGTTTTAGGTTCCCCCGGCTTTTTTTCTGGAATAATAAATATTTTGTCTTAAAAATTTGGTAAATACTAGCGAACATGCTAACGGACGTGTCCGCACACTTTTTTTGTGCTTTTTATCAAAATTTTATTGATATTGCTAACAACGTGCGTGTATATTTCGAGGTTATGTGTGTTACAATTCATCCGAGCGTTACTTCCAAACTACATAATACTTTTGGCCGAAAACTTTGGACTTACAAATAAATGTAGTAACTAATCTCCCGGAACTAACCTAGTTTGCAGCCAATCAAAAAAGTTTATTTCATAAATAATTTCCAGATTATCGGAAAGGCAGAGATGAAAAATGACGTAACCTCAAAATAATGCATATGCATAACATTTTTATTTAGCACAACACATTTCTTTGTTATTATTCATCAAAAAAGAGTCTGGGGACGTCCGTTATGATATTTTATAGCATCTCCGAATTAAGTTTTTAAACATTTTCATTTTTGTGGAAAGAAAGCCGGGCAAACTGTAAGTATCACATGCCCTTAATTTCAACCAGAAATGGAATTTACGTGCAGTGTCTCCTATCTGATATACGAGTAATATGATGATTAACTGACAGGTATGTTGAGTTTACGATGATATTCATTCGCGCGCTCTGAAATTCAATTCGTACTGGCAGATACGCGTGCGCGAAATGCGATGTGGCGATGCGCAAACACTTCGACGGATTTCGGCAATTTTCGAAGAAGTACCAAGAGAGCAGCTGAGAGTAGCCAATATGGCGTCGATAGCACTGGATAGTATCGATCAACACTGAGCTCATGTTAGTCGTTTCGTCAACGTTTCCTATTTTGATATATGTACTCAGATCTATAACGGATTTTGATTATTAATAAAATAACCTTACATATGTGATAAAAAAAGATATAAAAAGGATTGAAGATTTAAGTTCTGTACCTGGTAGCTTGAAATGGATATTAGTGCCTTGTTTAGGGTATATAATCTATAAACAAGATCAGATGATATAAGGGATAAAATTCCCCAGATAAATCATGTATTAAATGCTCACTTTTAACAAAAATATTTATTTCGTAAAATTATTCAATTTTTAATTTTATAATATTTTCATATTCCTAAAAACTGAACTATAGCGCATAAATCTTTAGAATTTCAACAATTATCTGACTTAAATTAACCTATAAATTTAATTTCACACGCACGCTTTGACGGAAAGTCAACAATATTTCTGTCTTAAATGAATCTATAAAGTACATTTTACGTAGATAAAGCAGTTGACTTTCAATCAAGCTCGTTACTTAAAGTCATGTTATAATCGCCAGTTGACTTTCAACTGGCGAATGATCCTTTTGGTTATATCAGAAAGTCAACCGCCTTTTTTTTTACTGAAATTCAGATTCTTGTATTACTGTGTACTTCCATAAACTTCACAAAAAAATAAAATTTTTTTGTTTTTATACACAAAACACATTTAAAAAATTTGTACTTTAAAAATTTTTAATCGACTTGCCCAATTGTGAAAATTTTGTTGAATTTTTATTTTTTAATTTGTTCGTAATGCCACAAAGAAATTTTTCAGTGCCATTACCAAATTATCTAATAATTTTGAGTTTTTTGGGCCCACCCTTACATACATGAATCATTTAAATATGCAAATCTTTCTTTTTTGTCAAACAAATTGACGCAGTTAAACAGTATGTAAATTTTAGTTAGCTACTTCGTAGGGTGGTCTCCCCTTCGTATATCAAAAAACAATTTAGTGAACTTTCAAAATTTTAGAAGTCTTATAAATATAACAATTTTTTTAATAGTTCAGATTCACAGATATTACTTATATTGAGTTGAAAAGGATAATGATCAAGAAGAGGGTTCAGTATTTTAGAGTTAAGGATTTCAAACAACACTTTTAACCTCTCAAAATTTATCTAGTCACGCGGCACCATTACTTTAGGACAAAACTCGAAAACAACTATATTCGAACTATTTATAATGCGGACTAAAATTGTTAATTTTATACTTACGAAATTACTACATAAATAATTTATTTATCAATGTTGATTCCAGCTCGACATTTTTTTTATCAATTTAAAAAAAAATATATTATATTTATGTAAAAGTTTTAAATTTGTGGATGTTTTCCTTTAAAAAATATTGATTGTAAGTTGTGAAGCAACATTTGGACCTCGAAACATAAAGAATTAAAGATACATAGTAAAATGCTCGGCTCCTCCTCCACTCTAAAAAATTCTGATGTAATTTATGGGCGGAATATTTACTGTAAACAGTTATCGATGTTTGGTTCAATTAAAAAATATACATTATTCAAATAATCATTTTGATATTTGACGTTCCTTTACAAGAATAAAAAATTATAAAATATTTTCGAAGTTTTAAAAACTGTTTCTACTTACGAAGTCTTTAAGTAAATATAGATGTACATATTGAACTCACTTGAAACAAAACAATGATTTTTTGCGTATAGGTGTAAGAAAAGTATAAAAATGACAACGGCCATACTTCTTACTAAATATAATCTATTTTCGGATATCCAATAAAACTTAACTGCAACCTGTAAGCTATTTTGAATTATATCATTTTTAACCCGATTACGAATTAGCATTTATTTCAATTTCAAATAGCGCATTGTAGTTGGAAAAAGAAAGTTTATTTTTAATTTATTACAATTCCAGATCATACAATCAAAGCAAAGTGAATAGAAAAATTCTACCTGATTGAAACTAGAGATTCTTGAAAGTCCCGAGAGCTATCTTACATTCTTACAATAGATACGATTCACTTTTCAAGATCAAGATGAAATGCGTACTCTCTTAAAGAAAACAAATCCCACCTAATTCTTTTTTTACTACAGGTTTGGTATTTATAGTTAGTCGAAAGCACCGGGAGGAGCTCCCGTCTAATAGATAATATGACACATAATGTATGATAACGATGATGCAGTTAGATGAATTCGAGTCTGACAAATAGTGAAAGTGGAATAGTCAATGATCTCGTTCCAATGTCGTAATCAGATCAGAACACTGTCTCTTCTGCAGGCTCAATGCTTCGAATACCAAAAATATTGCCTCATGATTAAAATTATTTGTATAACCACGCATATTGAATTTTGCAAATCTACATTCGAATCTGATTTTAAAATGCCCAATGAAAACAAATGAAGCGTGGGGTTGAAATTAGACGACTAATTTGTAATTCCTTGGGTAATTTCAAACTCATTCGAATATTTATTTTAGTTAATAGTTCCGCTGGAGTCATTGAATATGTAAAAATATTTTGTGCAACAACGAAAATTTGCAAAGCAAAGTGGAAACTACATTGTAGGTGTCAAAATTGTCGGTCTAAAAATTCACCGTCATGAAATAATGTTTCTAAATTATTGTATGCTAAAGTAGCGAGGACTTTTAATTCGTGGATTCGTTTTCCTATGTGCAATTTTATGTAATGTGATATCTTATTATATTAAAAAAATAACATTTTGGTAATTTAAGGTCTTGAGAATATCTTGAGTGATCACAAAAAAAAAAACTATTTTTAATCTTACTCAGAGAAATATGCGTTTGTGTCAGTTTAAATATAATTACAGGTTTTATAAAATAAGTAATGTTAAATTCACTTAGTATTAAAATAAATAATTTTTGTAAAATTATCTTTTCTAATACCTCTTCTATAATTAATTGCTTATGCCGAATAAATTTAAAAAGCATTTTGAATCTTTTCAAAACTTCTAAATATTTATTAAACTTACTTTTGTTTCAAAATCTTCCAAAATTCATATTTTCTTTTAATTTTTTAAAAATGTCTTTAAACTTTAAATTACTTTTGAATCTTTTTAAAACTCCTAAATCTTTTATCATTAAAATAATTCAAATTTTTTCCTAAAATTAAAAAAGAAACCTAGCAATTTAAAAAATCTTTCAAAATGTTTTTAAATATTCTCTTAAAAGTAACGTTTAAAAATAAAATATTATTGAAAATTTTCGCAGTGAATATTGAAAATTTTTTTATTCTCTTGAAGCTTTTGAAAATGCTTAAAAACCCTTCCAAATTTTATCTTGATATCTTTAAAAATCCACATTTTGTGTAAAATTTGTTGGAATCTTTTTTAACTATTGAAATTATTTTTTAATTGCATAAGGATTATATGAAGTTGAAAAGTTACATTTAAAATAACATAATCGAGGTGCGAACTTCAAATAGTCATTATGCACTTTTCATTCGCATGTCTTCAAATATTCTGGAATTTTTTGTTGTTGAAAATTTCGGAAATATTTTTAAAAGTTTAAAAATATTTTTAAATATTCCCTTGAAATTAACTTTTCAAAACAAAAAATTATTTTAACTTTTCTTACGAATCTTAAGCAATTTTTTTAATCTCTGGAAACAAATTTTCAAGGATATCAGAGGATGTTAAAGAGATTTCAAGATTTGAAAAGATTTCAATAGATTTCATGTCGTACCAAAGCATTTTCAAGAATTTCTAAAAATATCCGAGGATTTTACTGTGAGTTCGAGGAATTGAAGGAATTTAAAGAGATTTCGAAAGATTTCCGGAGATTTCAAAAGATCTGCAAATATTTCAAAGGATTTTTCGATGATTTCGCGGGATTTTAAGTTATTCCCAAAGATTTAACAGAATTTCAAAGGATTTCCGAATATTATAAACGATTTTAAGAGATTTCGGGGAACTTTAATGACCCTTAAAATATTTTAAAGAATTTTAATATATTATAAGTGATTTCAAGGCACTCGGAAATATTCTCACGGAGAAATTAAAAATTTCGCAACATTTTACGAAATTTCAAGGATTTCAACAGATTTTTAGACTTTTGAGGATTTTCACGGAGGTTAAAGGATTATAAGGGATTTTACCATTTTCTAACGATTTAAAGACGTTATGTATATAGTATCCATCAACTTCAAAATATTTTAACAACATTTTCATACAAATAAAGAAACTTTAAGGGATTCACAAAATTATTAAACGAATTCACCGAATTTCAAAAGATTGCAAAGATCCCCGACTCTATGTTTATTGATCGCATATACACTCTTAAAAAAATGATCTTCAGTCAAAAGTATAGTATTTTCTGGATATGCATAAAGATTTGGTTGAATTAAACAAACTTAATTGGTTCAACAAAATATTTGATTGGACTAAACTTTTGTTCGAATCAACCGAAAACTTCATCTACCAAACGATTTGGTTAAAACGACAAAAAAAATTATGCGGGTCAAGCAAATATTTTTTCGCATATTCTATTGTTGAACCAACAAAAATGTTGTTCATTCAACCAAATCTTCTATCGAGTGTAGCATGAAATATTGCATGATACAAGAACAATAAAACAATACAAAATATTAAAAAAATTAATTGTTTAAGCAATTATTTTTTGTCACCGGCTTAAGATGATGACTGCCTGGGCTGTCTCGGTATATATCATCAGTCACGGACGCATTTTTATAATGCAATCAAGTGATCTGATGAGAGCAGTGTGCCCTAACATATTAGGCAAAGCCTGGTTTTTACCCCATCATTGAAAGGACTGGGTTGCAGTCATATAAACGATGGGGGGACCTACAGCTTACGGTGGGTTCCGAATCACCAGAAACTCGGTAAAGGTACATAGAAAAATTTCCAGAGGTTCCGGCTCAGGAATCGAACCCCGTACCTCTGAGAGGATGTTCGAGCGTCAAACAAACTGAGTCATATGCCATATAAAAATAATAAAAACCATATAAAGTCATATGCCTTTTGGGGTAGGCGCGACTTACTCGGTTCTAGCTGGGTATCAGTCAACAAAAGCGGCCGTGATTTCCCAAGGCCAACGAAATTGCTAAGGTCACGGAAAGGTAGTTTCGAAATTTTATATCGTGCTTGGTCGATCATTCTAAAGCCCGCGAAACTTGCGAGGTGCGATTTGCAAAACTTTTCGCGCACTTTTTGAAATCGTGAAACTTCGCGCTTCTCCAGCCCGTCAGTAAACGGAGACAGGGGCGTCGACGACGGCGGACTTTTAATTACTCCGGTGATTTAAAGGCACAGAGAGCTCACGTGAAAAACAGAGATAAGGTTTGCGAAAACGCTAGCCCGGACCGAAAGTTCGAAATCCAAAGCGATGATTCTCGGATTGAGCAATAATTAAAGGCACTTCTAAACACGACCACCCTTTTGCCAACTTTTTATCGTACGAGAGAGGGCGCTAACGCAAAAAAGGAGGGAAACCTATACGAAATAAAGAAGGAATCTGCACGCAATCCTTCTCATTAACTCTCTAAACCCTATGCTTTGTTTTCTATGTTAAAAACCAGCAAGTGCGGCTATTAAAAAAATATTTAATAAAAAAGAGAGAAGGTATAATTGAAATGCATTTTCTTTGTACTTCTGACTAAAATGAAACTAATTGCGAGGATTAATGATTCTTCAAATTTAAAATTGAATTGGATTCAACAAATGAAAGATTGAAAGTTCGAACAAGGGTAGCCGCAAAACTTTACTTTTGAAATTCAATTATTTTTCCCTGATCTTTCACTGACTAATTTTTCATCTTCCTTAATGATTATTATTTTAAGACCAAAATTGTAATCTTGTAAACTTGTCAATATAGGATCCTCTATAAATGGATTAACAACAATTTTAGTTTTAATTTATAATTTTTTAATTTATTCTCAAGGCTTGCATAGCCTAATTATTTTTTGGCCAAAAGTAACTAATTTTTAATTCGATTCATAAAACTTCAAAGCAATTCAAGCTTAATTCAAAAGAGTTCACATAGTATACATTTTTTTAATTCAAAAAATTCCATTGATTTTAGTAAGTTTGAAATTAATTTACAGGAATTTAAGGAAAATCAACAGGATTTGATAGTATACATACGAATTCAAGGTGAGTTGAAAAGACTTTAGGATGAATTAAACAAAAACTAAAAAGATCCATTGTATTGAGTAGAATAGAGTGAATTCCAATAATTCCAGTGAATTCAAACAATTTAAGAGAATTGTAAAGAATTCAGGATAAAGTAGTATAAATTGAGGGTGAATTCCCAATAAATTCAAAGGACTTGCAATCAATATTTGAATAAAAAATATTTAACCAAATGGTCGAATTTTCAACCTACGAAGGTCATTCTTCAACCAAATGATCAATTTTCTAAACAAAAAAGTTTAAACTTGATCCCAAAAACAGTTGTATTTTCAAACACATTATTGAATTTTTAATCCCAAAAGACGAATCTTTTAGAACGTAGTTGATTTTTAACGAATGAAGATGACTTTTAAACAAAATAATTGAATTTTGAATTAAATAATTTGGATTTTCAACTAAGTTAGTTTAATTTTTAACCCGAATAGTGGAATTTTCGACAAAAAAGTTCATTTTATGCCAACAGAGATTAATGATCAATTTAGAAAGATGTCTCTTATACCATAAAAGATGAACTTTTGATAAAAAAAGGACACATTTTCAACAAAACAAATTTTCTGACAAAAATGTGACTAAAAAAATAATTAAACATTGAATAGAATAAAGGATTTGTTTACCTGATAGCTGAATTTCAAACCTATAAAAAGATCAATTTTCAAAAAAATTTAACAAAGAAAGAAGAATTCTTAAGAATATAGTTGTATTCTTAACCAAATAAATAGATTTTTAACAAACAAGAGTAATTTTCTTCTTATTCTCACTTTCGTGGTGCAGTGTATATGTAGAGGACGTATATTTTTATGTATCGGGCGTAAAGTTTCATTCAGCGGAACAAAAACATTAATTTAAAAAAAAATTACTTTTCAATCAAATAGTTTACTTATTAAGGTTAATTTGCAACCAAAAAGATTGTAATTTTAAATAAAAAACAGTTGAATTCGACCAAACCCGACAAATTTTAAACAAAACACATGAATTATCAATAAAAAAAATCAATTTTGAATTTTAATTATCAATTTTAAATAAAAAATGGAACTGTTACTTTTTCAGTAAAAAAAATAAATAATTTAAAAAAAAATGAACTCTGATCAAAACATATTATCAATTGAGATTAATTTCGAACCAAAAATATAATGGTAAACTTTTAAGGGCATGTGAGACGCTCAAATACCTATATTACGAACTTCACTTTTTCAGTTCACTGCATTTTTTTGTTGAACTCGAATATTTTTTGTAACTAAAATATCGGACTGAAACTTTGGAAAATGTATCAGAAGACTAGAAACTACGCTTATGTACTTCATTTGAGTAGGACTTTCAATAAGAATTATTTTCGAACAAATAACTGGAACCAATTTTTGACATAACCCTGAAATTCTTTAAGCCTAAGAACTTTTTTTGTATTTAAAATATCTGCGAGGTTTAAAAAAACGTATATAAACGTAATTTACTGTCGGCTCTTGCATTTGTGGAAGTTTGAGGCCGATATTTTATATAAAAAAAAAGTTCTTAGGTTCAACAAATTTCAAGGTACGAAGAAAATTGGTCAAAAAATGTTCCCAGTTTTAAATTCTTTTTAAATAATTTCTAGCGAAATTCCTACTCAGATAAAGTACACAAACGCAGTTTATGTTCTTCTGATACACATTCCAAAATTGTAGTCCGATATTTTATTTACGAAACAAGCTCCTAAATATTCAATAAACTAAAAAAGTGAGTTCGGTAATATAGGTATTTAAGTGTGTCACATGCCCTTAGATAACAAAAAATTAACTTTAATCAAGAATACACCAAACTCTCGCTTTCAATCACAACGTTT
>NC_046663.1:84168834-84174670 GCF_010883055.1 Belonocnema kinseyi
TGCAATTGGAAACGGGTCAGGCGGCCCTAACTGTTTACGCTCCGATCCCCTCGAAGTCAGTCCAAGGTTATTTAAAGCCAATCCCCGACACTTGACTGAAACCGAGAGTTTGGTGTATTAGGATTTTCTTTTTGAGTTCTATCAATTCATTTCAATTTTAAGAGAAACAACACGAAAAAGAGGAAGTTTCTTCAAAAAAGGAAAAAAAATTAATAAAAGGGGAAAGTAATTTATGGGCGACCCCTAATCTGTTAAGTTAATATGCCGTCTAAATGAATCTTTAAATTATATTAATGTTCTTAAAAAAAGTTCTAAAAATTTTAATTATAAGTATCCTTATATTACACTAAGAAAAGTTTAATAAAGAAACTAAAATTAAAGAGATTAGCCATTCTTGAAAGAAAAATAATGCACATAAGATGTGACCATTTTTAAGGTGATTTTTAAAATCCGACGTTTTTAACTGCGTATGCACTGAAACACGCGGGCCTACTTAAAATTATATAATATATACTTGCCTCTTACGTTAGTACAGTCGAACTTGGATTTGAGCCCGGTTTTGGTTCTGCCCAGGCTGCCCGAACGTAAACAAGCAGGGCAGTGTGAACACTGAGAGTGAACTTGCGCATTGTGATGCAACATGACGCAGTTATCCACCTAAACCGTTGAAATACAGCGCTGCATCGCTACGTCACTAAAGGCACATCCTCCCCTTTCGGTCCTTCGGATCTACTCATGCTAAGCCGCCACGCGTCATCAGTTTTCGGAAGGCTCCAATCAAGTCTCTTCTTATCCAAGTTCGACTGTATTCATTTAATTTAAGAAGTGAGGTATTTGTATCATTCAATTTAATGGTTTTACAACAAAGTTGTTAATATGTATCTGTATGATTATGCATAGATTTTATTGATTTCAAATAAGAACGCGCTTTTCGGTACATGTGCAATTGAAAACGTCCGCATCTGTAACTGGCCGTCTATCGAATATCAACGAACTAAAAAGGAACTCTCGTAAAGAGTGCCATCGGAGTCTCAGTTCTAAAGGACCCCACCTTTTACTTGAGTCACAACATTACAGAACCCCCAGTTTTTTATCTGACGTTCCCAAATCGAGAATGCTTTAAAGATTGAAAGATACAGACTAGAAGTTGAAAATATTTTTTACGCTAGGTAGAATAAAATTAAAGATCACTTAGAATAGCAGATTATAAACAACCGAGGACATCCTTATTATCGAATGTGTTTTCTCTTATCCAAGTGGTACTCGAGGGTATTTAAAGTCAGCATCAGCTTCTGCGAAAGGCTATGGAACAAAAAGCACATAGTCCCACGTAGCACGACTTCGTGTCGGATAATGGATGAACCCGGTTATTTACATATTTTTCAATGTTCCAGTGTTTGCATATTTTACGTCTCTTAGTGGTAGGTCAGGCGAGGCAGTGCCAAGCACCACCTAACTCAGGGTTGCACATAAGTCGTCGACGACGAAAGTTCATTGAAACCAGCGCGAAATAGAAGACGAAAATTTCAAGGAGAGCGAGAGGGAAAGGAAGCACGGGGGAGAAAGGGTTGCGAGTCAGAGATAAGGAGGGGGAGGGAGAAAGAGAGTGAGAGAGGGAGAAAAGTCATTGAACGAGAGAATTCCCGGCCATCCGAAGAAATCCCATGTGACTATATAGATCCAGAAAGAGGCTAGGAAATTATTTTGGGATTAACTTTAATTGAAACCAGAATTCCTGTCGCCTTTCCCTTTTCGACGTCAAATCTATAATTTGTCTGGTGATAAACCACTAGAAGAAGTGCAATTCAAAGTACCTGTTACTCTTCATCACATGCAGTTTACCTAGGGGTTAATTACTTGGATTTTTGGCGCATACTAGGTTACAAGAAATTAATTTATGTAAAAACCAGATAAATTTCAAAGAAACTAATCATTAGCTCATTTCAAAGAACACCAAAATAACTATTCTGCATAAATAAACGTTACGCTTAAATTGCTTTAAAATCTACACAAATATTTTGCAATCTTTTGAACTTCATTTCTAATTTTGGAAATATTTTTGAATCCACTAAAATCTTTGAAACCTATTAAAATCTATAGAAATAACTTGAAATCTTTCAACCTCTTCTGAATCGCTTTGAAATCTTTTAACTAATTCGAGGTCCTATAAAATCGTCCAGATCTTACGAAATTCGTTTAAATTCCTTGAAATCTTTTTAAATCCTTCTAAATTCTTTGACATTCCTTGACAATTCTGGAATCTCTTAAGACTCTTGTAAATGTTTTCATTTCTCCATATCTCTTAGAATTGTGTGAATCCGTAGAAATATCTGATGATAACATTAAACCGCGACGAAAGCTACTGAGTTAAGGGAAAATAGTAATCAGTGGTGCTTTATCTCCACTTCGTTTCCTATCTTCAACCCCTTGGGGGTTTCCGCCATTTTCCACCCTTGCTAGATCAGCGTTGGTGCACATGTAGCCCCAAATTACGGAGATGAACGACCCACCCACCGGAAGCCATGTAATTCAAGATGGCGGATATAGAAGCTTTCCAAACGAGAGACGTGAGAGTCAGGGTCACAGAGGATGGGAATGGGAATCGTGCCTGGCGATGGCTTTGGTGAGTTTTTGGAGGGTCGCAGGATTGCACTGCAATTTCGGGTTTAGTAGAAGTAGAGAAAGTCCTCGTGGAAACTGTTATTCGTCATGGCGCCTCTCCAGCCCCTTCCTACCTATCCACGTCTCTCCACTCATCTCTCTCCTCTCTTTTCTCCTTTTCTACTCTTTTTCCTTGGAGTTTCTAAACTCTTCATCCTACCTTTATACATATTACATTTTGTCTCTGCAGGAGAAGCGACCGCATCTCAGTCTGGTATTATGGAAATTTCGTTCCTAGGAAGCCGTATATTTTATCAACGAGACATAAAAACACCCGCCCAAGGAAGTCTTTTCGTGGTTTCGGCGGTTGTTGACCTCCGTTCGGAGACACAACATTTTTTATCTCACGAAAAATCTCGAGGGTAGTCACTAAAATCTATTAAAACATTCTTGGGCATTTGAAATTATGGTCGAAACATTCAAAGCTGCATTTTCATCATAATAAGAAGGTATTAGTTTTATGTGAAAACTGACTATCGCGAAAGTCTTTAAATCGCCACGTTTCGAGATCCCTTGAATCCAAAAAAAAACAGATTAATTATATCGGATTGCGCTTTGCTTTGCCAAGGTGGTTTCGTTGGTTTGGTGGTCAGGGAAAAGTCATATATTTAGAGAAAAACTTGCAATAGTTAGGAAATCACTGTTTGAAATAAACGATCAAGAAAATATTTAATAGATTTTAATCATTTTAAAGAAGTTAAAAGGATTTTATGTGGTTTAAAGAAATTCCAAGGTATTTTCAAGTGTTTTAAATAGATTCAAGGGATTCAAATGACTTCAAAAAATCTGAAATATTTTACGGTATTTAAAAAGATGATGGAAAATTTTTAATAGGTGTCAATAATTTGATTGTATTTCGAAAGATTTGAAGGTATTTTTAAAACTTCTCAGAAATTTTCAAGAGCTATAAAATGCTTCAAGGGATTTCAAAAGATTTAAAAGGATTTGAAACATTTTAGGGTATTTTTAATAGATTGAAATCATTTGAAGTGAATTCAACGGATTATGATGATGCTAGGACATTTTAAAAATTTAAAGGAATTTCCAAGGGATAGCAATAGATTAAAAAATATTTAAAATATTTGAGGTTATTTATTCAAATTCCTAGAAATTTTTAAGAGCTTTGAAAAAATTTCAAGGGCTTTGGAAAGATTTAAAGTTTTTAAAACGTGTTAGGGTATTTTAAAAAATTGCAAGGAATTTTCAGTTTATTTGAGGAATATTTTAGTCATTTATTGGGATTTCCAAGAATTTGCAATATTTTTGGGTACTTTAAAAGCTTTTAATGTATGATGATTTGAATAACTTGAACGGATTGTAAAGAATTTTATGTATTTTAAAGAATTTAAAAAAATTCCAAACAATTGTTAACATATTAAAATTATTTGAAGGAACTTTAAAGGATTCGAAATACTTTAGAAGTTTAGGGTATTTTAAGATTTCCAGGGACCTTATAAGATTTCTGAGGATTCCACTGATTTTAACGGATCTCAAAAGCTTTTAAGGTATTTTAATCAATTTTTCAGCATTTTAGGAAATATCAGATTTCATAAAACTTCACGGGATTTTATAACATTGCAATGGATTGTAAAGAACTTCTAAAAAAAAAGGTGAGGAATTAAATAGGGTTTCAAAGATTTAAAGGGATCTACAAATATTTAAAAAAAATTAATTTTAATTAAGTTGGAATTTCGCCTGAATTCTTATTAATTCATCATGAATCATTTTAAATTCTTTGGAATTCGATTGAATTTTTTTATTTTCCTCGAACTCTTCCATATTCACTAAATTCGATAGAGTTTTTCTAGTTGTCGCTTAATTCATCCTGAAGTCTTTTAAATTCACCTTCGATTGCTACAAATTTCATCAAACTCTTTAGAATACCCTTGAATTTTTTAAGCTCATATCAAACTTACAGAATTTAATGAACTTTTCTATATTTTTTAATTTGTTTCAATTCACTTGTAGTTTTTTAATTCAACTTGGATTTTTATGAATTCCATCTCCTTATTGCCCTAAAATTGCTTGGAAACTCACTCCAACTTCACTGAAACCAAAGGAATTTTTTTCGCTTTTTTTGAATATTTTCTAATTGATTTGGATGATATTAAACGCTTTTAAATTTAAATTAAACTAGTCACATTATTAATGCACACTAGTCACTCTTAATCACTGTTCGGGTAAGAAATTAGGAACTACTCAGAGCTCTGACAGCCCTGAGAATAATAAATGAAAAATGTATCCATTTAAATTTAGGATGCTTTCCATTTATAAAATATTCTATATTAAAAATGCTAAAAGATTAGAATGTTGTTATTTAAATATTAATGGCCAGGGAAAATGAAAAATCTGTAAGAAAAATCCGAGAATTTTGAAAAGTATGTTTTGCAGGCCACCCTGGTATGTCAGAACTAATTTTAAAAAATTAACTTCTGCGGTATCAAAAGTAACATTCAGAATGATTGGATAGGATATTCTGGAAACTAATACGATAATACTCTGATTTCCCTGACTTTCTGATACTCTAATTATTCTAAAATATTGAACATATTGTGAAACTCCGTCACATAATTTCAGCTTTACGGAGATCTCAAGTTCTGTGGAATTTTTATTATCATTTTATTTGGACATAAGCTTCAGCAGAAAGCTTTCCTATATCTCAAATGCAAAGACATTTCCTTGCACTTTGGAAATGAACTCGGCGCCATGCCGCCGTCATTGATTAATGCAAACTACGTGCATTTTTCTCCAAGAAACTAGACTCGACATCTCGTACGATTCCATGACGCGAAATTATGCAGGCATTGCACTCGATTCCCGGAAGGGTTAGGACGCAAGAAGACAGGTTCCTGTCCCGTTAAATATCACGCTCCCATAATCTCGAATGTGATTTCCAAGTGAAAACATATGCATTTGCAAAAACTGAAGGAATAGAGAAAGACAAAGAACATATATATATATATAATACATATAATGACAAATTTTTAATTATATATATACAATTAAAAATTTGTCATAAGGACAACCGCAGGATTTCGCCAGGAGCGGGTACTAATCTAGAAAATTACACCCGCTTCCAGCGAAATCGCCGTAAAATTTCAGCCACAACCACGTCTCACAACCGTCAGATAGGTGGTTACAGTCTGTAAAGGAATCAATACGACGATCCAGCAAA
>NC_046663.1:84174770-84188759 GCF_010883055.1 Belonocnema kinseyi
GTCATATATATATGTACGCCATTAAGCCATTTCCCTTTCGGGATAAGCGTGACTCACTCTTGGGGAAGCAATCACCCCAAGTGAAGATCCACACAAAGTCGTCATGTACGGTTCCCCATTTGGCTCCATTATTATCCAAGGTCTTTTGTTTCAGGCGTCATTCACTCTACCGACAATCTTTTTATTAACTATTTGCCACCATACTTTTCTGTCATGGCATACGTCTCTAGCTTCTTTTAAGTCCATGCATTTTTTCATGCACGCTCTCGTGTTTCTGTGTCTTCTTATGTCTCTTCTAACCAGGGTCTTATTCACAAATTCTAACCATTCTTTCCGTGGTCTCCCTCTGGGCACGCTGCCATTTACTTTACCTTGATACACTTGCTTCGTTAGTCGGTCATTTGGCAATCTCTCAACATGCCCGAACCATCTTAACCGATTTCTTTCCCATTTATCTACTAACGTCTCTTCTGCACCACATTCTTTAAGAATTATGTTGTTACTCACTTTGTCTATCAGAGTTTTCCCGCATATCATGCGCAAGAATCTCATGTCAATTGCGTTAATTTTACTCTTATCTTTTTCTTGATAGGTCCATGTCTCGCTACCGTATAGTACAGTCGGTACAAATATAAAGTTATGTCTTGCCGTTTTAGCTTTATTTGATATATTTTTACTTCTGATAAGGGACCCTGCTCTACAAATAACCTTCTTACCTTCGTTTATGCGTCTATCTAACTCTTCATTTATCCGTCCCTAGTAAGTAAGCTACCAAGGTATACGAACTTCTCAACTTGTTCAATTCTCTCATCATTTATTACAATATTGCATAGTGTTTTCTCACTCTTTCCTTCGAACACCATAGGTTTTGTTTTATTTGCGTTCTTTTTGAGGCCCATGCTCTTCATGCTTGCATTCAGTTTATTCAAAATTCTTTGTAAGTCTTCGATTGACTCTGCCATAACAACCTTATTATCTGCGAACGCTAACCCACGTACCCTGATTGTTTCGAGATCCACATCCTCTTCGTCGAGAAGAGCCATTCATAAGCACTTGTCCATAAATAATATAAATAACCATGTAGACATAACAATATCGAAACAGTCACTCACATTCCCATTTACTCTTACACTCGCTTTGCTACCCGTATGTATTGTTTTTATAGCTTGTAGGAACCATCCATTGACTCCATACCCTTTCAGGACGTCCCAAAGTTTACTGCTTTCTACCTTGTCAAAAGCTTTTTCTAGGTCAACAAATGCACAGAAAACTGTTTTTCTTACCCTCAAATTTTTTTCTGTAATTTGCCTTAAGCTAAATATTTGATCCGTACATGCCCTTTCTGGCATAAACCCACTTTGGACTTCCCAAATCTTTGCTTCTGTTATTTTCATTACCATACGAATAAGTATTTTTGAGTATATTTTACTTGAGGTACTTAATAAGCTAATCCCTCTGTAATTATTGCAGTCGCTTTTATCTCCATTTATTATGTATATCGGTACGATAATCGCTTTTTTCTAATCGTCTAGGACGTATCCTATCTCAAAACATAAATTTATCAATTCGCACAGTCTATGTAGTGTGTACTCGCCACCGTGTTTAAGCATTTCAGCGTTAATACAGGCTACGCCGGCAGCCTGACCGTTTTTATAATGTATATCAATAAAAGGCATTGGATGGCCGGAATTAGGGCGTACCATCAAAATCGTTCAAAAGTTTGACCACTGATAATCAACCATGTACCTTTTCAATAACTTTTAGAGTTCCTTAAAAAATGGTAAAATATTTTAAATACTAGGAAATTCCGTAAACTTCCATAAACCTGATAAGCCCATTGAAATCATTCAAAATATTTTAAAATACCCTGAAAGATTTTAAGTTCGTTAATCACTCAAATATGGTAAAACTCCTTGATATCCCTGCGTGTCTCAGCAATTCCCTGAAATCTTTTAAGTCTTTTGAAATTTTCTATAATCCTATGATATTTTTTTAAGGATGTATAGACCACAAGGCATAGTCATAGACCACTCACAACTGAGCAGCTTTAAAAATGATTGATAAAATAAACGAAATAAGAAGCAATGTTATTTGGTACGAATTTTCATGGTGAAATAATATGTGGGTTTCTTCGAAAAAAATTGTTTGGATATAAATTGTTTATTTAACAAAAGTGATATGGGGTTTTTTTTTTTAGCTTTAATAGGAGATAAAAACGGTAATTCTTATCCAATTCTAATGATCAAATGCTACTTTTATTTCTGAAATATTTGTTAAAATTCCGTTTGATTAGGTTTGATTTTAAGCAAAATTGTTTAAAAATAAAACCCAATCGAACAAGATTGTAGAAAATCTTTCAACGACATATGGTTTGGCCGGCCAAGAATCGATTTTGAGATTGACTTTGCACGGTTAACCATTTAAGCGGTTTACCATATGGTCACTTGGAAAGCTTCCATGTATTACGAGTTACGTTACACTCTGTGGATGGTGAGGAAGGAGAGTCAGATAGGAGAGGGGTCGCAATGGTACTGTAACACGTAGCAAACTTCTCTGATCAAAAAATAACATTTAAATCCGTGTCGATAAATTAAAGACCAATTTTATCGACACCATAAAATTCAATAGTTGCATTTCAAAACAAATCGTAGAATGTCCATCCGAAAAGATAAATTTTTAAAAGCGCGTCGAATTTTGTATACAATACTCAGATTTTCAAGCAAATAGTTGAATTTTCATCTTAAAAAGTTAAGTTTTCGACTAATGTAATTCCATGAAAAAAATTCGAATTTTACACAAAATAGTCGAATTCTCAACTACATAAACGAATTTTCAACAAAGAAGATTAATTTTCTATCAAAACAGATACATTTTTACCAAATTACAATAAATTCAAGCCCAAAGTTCAAATGTTTCAGAAAACATTTGGCTTTTAAGCCGTAATAGAAAAATTTTGAACAAGAAACTTAATTTTCAATCAAGAAAGATGACTTTTTTACGAAATGGTCAAACTTTCAACTAAAAAAAAAAGTTAAGCAAAATAGAATCTTTTTTAACAAAATATGGAATAAGTACATTTTTCAATGAAAGAAATATGAAAAAAAACGAATTTCTAACAAAGTAGTTAAACTTTCAAATAAATACTTTAATTTTCTAACAAATTAGTTGAATTATCAACCAAAAATATGAATTTCGAACAAAAATTTTGTTTTACCAAATATAGTTAAATTTGCTACTAAAATTGGATTTTAAAGTGGAATTTACAACCAAAAAGTTAATTTACGAGCAAATCGTTGAATTTTTATCCAAAATTATGAATCTTCAAAAAAAAAAAATTATAACTTCCATGAAAAGAGTTCAAGATTCAACAAAGTAGTTGAGTTATAAACCAAAAAGTTGATTTTTTGTTCAAGAAGATGAATTTTATACCAAAAAAGAAGAATTACCAACAATTTAAAACAAATCTTTAACTAAATACTTCAATTTTCAACTTAAAAATGAAATAGTTTGATTTTTATTTAAGAGAATTATTTTTCGTACAAAAATTAAACGAATTTTCAACAAAATAGTTAAATTGCCAACCAACGAGATGAAGCTTCAACTAAAAAAGAAATCAATTTTTAAACCAGCAGTTTAACTTTCAACCAAGTTAGTAGTTGAATTTTTCGCCAAAGCAGATAGATATCTTATTAACAAAATTGTTGCATTTTTAAGAAGCTAGTTAAAATTTAAAAGAAATAATCGAAATGTTGAACAAACTACATGAATTCCGAACCTCAATGTAATGGTACACTTTCCAACAACAAAAAATTAGCTTTTAAACCAGATAAGTTGGATTTTCTTATTAGTTTCTGTGAATTAAGTTTACATTGAAGCGAAAAAATTAGTAAGAAGAGGAAGTTTCATGAAAACAGGAAAAAATAATTCTTGAAAAAGGAAAAAGAGGGGAAAAAGAGGGAGTACAAGAAGGAGGGGTGAGCCAAAAACCACTAAAAATAGCGTCACATAATATATGGACGCTTCCTTGGCATCTGATAAATTATTGCAGATTTAGATGCCATGCCCTAGCCCAGCGTAAAGTGAGAGACTCGTAGACTCTCTTTTCTCCAGAGATAATTGAATTCATCGGTTATAGGTACCCACCTTGAACAAGATATTCTAATCGGCGTGACGACGTGATACGCAATTAATCCATCGTGCGTCAAGTCGTCACGGTGAATAATGCATATCGGCGCCACGATGCATTTCCTGCGTTGCAAGAATTAATATATATGTTCTTGTATATTTATATTAAGTATATGAGTTTATGATTAATGATGCCGCTATCCATGCGTGAGTGTTGCAAATAGTACTACAAGAGGACATGTGAGCACACGCTCAAGAAAAACCGATTATCCGTTTCCATCGGAACACCGCTTAAAATCCTATTCTACTCTTATACGTGAGAAATCCACGACGAGATACTTCCACTCGAAAATAAATAAAGTGGCTAGCTTGTACACTCAACTTTCGGTATAAGACCCCTCGGTTTACGAAAAATTAGTATCGTCGACAGTTTTTTGATGCGCGGAGCGGCGGAACCGAGAAAGAGACGGTGCTCAGTCAAGCGTGACAAACATCATGAGGGTCGCACTCTCAGCACATTAGTTGCACTAGGTTGCGTCATGCGTTTAAATCCAACAGAAATGGTTCACGTGGCCCTGCCTGTTTACGTTTACAAGGTGGCCGTTTTGATCGCACAAAAAAATTCCCGGTCATCTCCCGGTTGGTAAACATTTTTCACATTTACATTTATTTGACTTTAAAAATATTTTTTAAATTTCATCAGTACTTCTAAATATCTTTTAAAATTATTCGAATTCTGCCTAATTTTTTTAAAATCCTGAAACTTAACAAATATTTCCTTAAAATCTTCCAGATTTATTTTTGACCATTTTGAAACTCTACTTAAATCTTTATAAATATTCTCTTAAAATTTATTTTTGAAAATAAGTCATTTTCAAGTTACCTAAGAATATCAAGAAAATTTTTTTTATTCTTGTAAAGCCTTTCACAATTCTTAAAAAAACATCTAAATTGTTAGTTCAAAATCTACAAAAATCTATATTACATTATATTAAATCTCAATATTCAATATTAATATTTAAAATTAAAGTTCAATATCTATTATTATTCAAAGTTTTTAATATGTGATTTATAATGAAGGATTTTGCATGAACTACGAAATATTTCTAAATATAAAATCATTGTTATTTTTCTTAATTAAAACATTTTCAAATTTTAAACTCAAACAATATTTTAAATTTAATGAAAGCCTTTAATTATGAATATATTATCTTTAAGTTATTCTAAAATGGAAAATAGTTTAAAAATCTTAAATCGGGCGTTTACATTTTTTTGACTACTAATATTTTATAATTGAAACCGTTTAATTTTCTACGTTAAAATCGGGAAATTCTTCAATTTTGAACTGACTCCGAATAGCCTTGAAAGATATATTATTATTCACTTGTTAATCTTTAATGTATAGTTCAATTTTAAAAATAATTATAGTTGATATTTGTTTCTTCAACTAAAAAGGTTTTTTAAACCCAAAATTGTCGATTTCAAACGCTATACTAATTTTTAATTGAAGTCTTTAAAATTGCATTTTTAAATTCTTTCAATATAAAATGTACCTTTAAAAATTAAAATACAAAATTTGCAAGTGAAAGATTTTCGAAATACGCATTGTAAACTGAATGATATCACAATTGAAAAACTAAAAAATTCAACGGATTACAGTGAAACTCTTCAATAGCCTACCCTTCATAGCCCTTCCGAGAATTGACGCCGCGCCGCATGTAGATGTAACAGGAGCTGCGCGGGGTGTGCGGAATCTGCGACTGTCACTCAGGCGAGTACTCAAGTGTAAAAAAACAAAATCGGAGCGGGTTATAATGAGTTAGTTCCCAACCACCGTCATCCACCAAATCGGCGCTATAGAAGAGTTTCACTGTATATTTAAAAACCTGTTGAAATCAAACTTGGACACATTTTGTTTAGTAATTTGTAAGATTTCCGATCAAAAAATAAATTCACTGTAATTTCCCGGTTTTTTCCCGAACTCATAAAATTCCCGGTCATTTACAGGCCCAGCGGCCACCCTGCGTTCAGGTTTCCCGGATTTAGGATCAAGACTACTGCAAGACATGTCCGAAACAGCTCCTATATAGGGAGTTGAGTGCACTTATTTCAATATTATAAAAATATGTTGTCAAAACAGTTTTATAAAGTGACATGTTTTATAACAGTATAATTTTTAAAAAGTTATGAATAAAAAATGTAATTAGAATTACCATTTTCATTGTTATTGTAAATGGCAGCTGCTCTGCATAAACCAAGGACTGACTCCATTTCAAATTTTGCAGAGAGGTACAGGTTAGGGTATCAGAATAAACTGGCCTTTAAAATATATCATTCTACAATCAAAATAAAAGGATACACATTCCATAATTTATCCGAAAAAAATATCTTAGGAAGAACGAGCTAATTGAAGTTCACCTTCCAATTATCAAAATCTATCAAAAACTGACAGTTGCTGTATAAGACTTTGAACTTTTATATAGCCTTTATTTAATCGTGTCCTGGGGGATGGACCAGCTGCAACTTTTTTTATTCTAAATGTGTGGTACACTATGACTTATGAGCGTAACGATCATTTATATAATCTGTAATTAAGATAAGAAGACTTCAAACAGCAAATCTGCTGTCAAGGGCAACAACTGAATGCATGTGCACTGTACATAAAGTCCTAGATATATTTATTTACTGAATGACCCTTGATCGATAAACAAAGTGGGTTATGAAATGCATTTCTGGTCGAATGAGGGAGTTGCACAAATGTTCTATTGAGGAACGGAAATCGAACCGTCGATCGATCCTGTAAACTTATGACCCCGACCTATTACAAAAGTAGGAGCATATGCTCAAACATAAGCGAAGGTACTAATCTGCAATCGGCTCCAATTTCCATGAAAAATTTTAACAGGGCTCTCCTAGAAACTAGACTTTTATCATACTAAATTACTATTGTGAATTCTGATGCATGTTATAATATATTTGAAATATTATCCTGGTACTTTTCAAAAAATAAGAATGCCAAATGGAATGTATATATTTTTCAAATTTATAAATTGGATGGTGTTTCTTTTTGGAAAAGTTGACTTACTTTAGACAAAAAATTAAAGGAATAGATGTGAGATCCTTTATTGAAGATAAAACTTTTAACGTTTCGACAGTATAACGCTCTCCTCATCATGAATAAAAGTTCACTAAGGTCGATTTAAGTTGTAAAATTTAAAAGAACCATCCTTTCAGGTTCTAATTCTCAATTAATTAGTCTGGATGTCATTTTTGACGCTTTTAAACAAATTTTGTTGTAAATTTTCAATCAATCAATCAATCAATCAATAAACTCAATCAATTCAATCAATACGTTAGGATTGATGTTTCATAAAAATTGTAATAGTAGTAAAACCATTTTTAAATTAATTCATAAATAATGTAATCAAGATAATAAGGCTGCCAAATGGGATGTACATATTTTTCAAATTTATAATGCCTGAAATTTCTCGTGTTGAAAGTCAATGATAATGGACGTCATGACTTTGAACACCGCTTTTTGTATATTTCGATAGTGGTCATTTCTTTCTGTGTGATTAAATTTTCAAAAAGTAAATAAAAAAGATTTTAAAAAGTGTTCAACTGATGGTTCACTTTCTTGTATTTTTAAAATCATTTTTCTGTATTCGGTCCTGATGACTGTGGGAAAAATATAGTTTTTTTTTTAATTGATTGAAATGGGGAAATGAAACTGATATTAATGGACAGCAAACATTGCGAGACCAGTTTTTTATTGTTTTTTCCATGTAATAGAACAAATAATTTATTTACTTTTATCAATTTTTCACTAATCAATGCGAAATTAAACAAAGTAACCTTTTTAAAAATACCTATGGTTTTATTTGAAGATATTATGTGAGTTTCAATTAGCATAGAATTCTATGAATCAAACATTGTTTTGTTTTCCTATAAAATAATCCCTGATGAGATCTAAATTGGTTTCGAAACATGATGATTCCCTATGAACATAAAAAAGACGGAAAAAGAATAAGGAAAAGTGAGGTTGGTATCAGTTAACATTTTGCTTTAAAAAGATCTTAAACACAAATTCTCTAAAATATTAAAATTTCCTATAAAAATATTGTTTCTTGCACTAAATACATATTCGCGCTAAAAATGATGTATTATTAAAAATTATAAGTGATTGACAAAATAAACCCGTTACCGTTACTGGATATAAGGAACGTGTTACCTTAACGTTACTAATTTTTTAATTAAATTTTCAATAAGTTATTTTTAATAAGTTATTTTTAATTCCCAAAAGCTTTAGATAGTTTGCTTTTTATTTGAAAGTGTTTTAAAAATTAAAAATTATATTTGAATTCACGTAAATTAATAAAGAATTTCACATTAATAATCCCAAAATTGTTTTTATTTTACACTATTATTAATTCTAAACCACAAACAATAAACGAACCAGTGCGTATGACGTAATTTAAATCCCATAAATCGGATGTAATATGGGATAACGAAAAATTTGTCGTATGCAGGATAAAATGACAGGGAATGTTTTTGTGTATTTTTTTCAACTGTGAATAAGCAACATAAAAAAATAAAGTTACATTATTATTATTATTTTTTGAATGACTTCAACGAACTATTATTATCACATTGCGTATTTGTCTATTTACAAAAAAATTTGTTCACCTTTTTCTTTAGTGAACATTGATTGAAGGATCTGTTTATTTTAATCTGTTTATTTTTGGAAAACTTTTTAAAATACTTTTTCTTATTATTTTCTCGATTTGCCTATTTTTATTGATTTGAAAGTACTATTTCTAATTTTTTAAACATATTTTTTTCATTTTAACACGAAAAGACCAAATATATTGAATTGAGACATGAATTCCAAAGATGAAAAATTGTAACCAAAATAATTTTTTTCAGTTTTTGAATCTACATTGTTTAAAAAATTCCAAAGTCAAACACGGCAAATTATAATATAAAATTAAAGTATTTGAGTGTTACGAGATTCCTACTTTTCGACATACAGAGCACTCAAGGATATGTGTCAGTACTAAAATTACAGAAGGAATCAACCTGACTTATAATTCTAAATTCCCGGGTATTTTCCAGTTTGTAATTTAACAAATTTCAAAAGATCTGTCAAAATTTCAAGAGATTTCTAAACATTTTAGAGGATTAAAAAAATTTCTGATTTGAGAAAGGTTATTTTGTAAAAGAATTATAATTCTAAGTTGGAACATCACATATTTTTCAGTCATATAAATATTATAATTTTGACCTGGAACAGAGCATTTGCTAATAGAAGTAGAGGATAGTACTCGAATATTAGATATTCTCGTAAAATGAGAAAGCGGGGTATCAGCTAAACTAAGAGACCTACTCTGTTGGTTCTATCACTAACTTTTGGCCCTTGAAGAAAGAGTAATTTCGTGGTATAGTCCATTTTTTATTGGGCTTCTAAAGATTATAGGCGAACTTTTTGTGAAATCGATGGTGGTCGAGTTCTTGGAAGGGAATTCTTTAAATCCTATTTATTATTCATTAAATATGTATTTAGCAATAAAGTTTGTCTGGAGTGATGGGGATTGAATAACTAAGTAGGAAAATATCGATAGTGTTGAAGTTTTTCATTGTACAGGTCAGGCATAGTAAGTGCATAGTTGCACGGTGTGGTTCACATAATATGAGATACGTATGGTTTTTATAACACTGTGGCTGCGCGGGGGAAATTGGTTAAAAAAGTCTTTGTTACTACTGCAAAAACTAAATATATCTCAATAGCAGTAAATTTATACTTCGCAAACATAAAATGAAGTTTATCAGTAAAAATAATACTTTATTTTGCATTTTATTAGCTTTTTCCTGGGGTATCTCATATTATGAGAATAGTTTGACAAGTTTGGAAAAAGCACTTTTTTACATTTTTTGTATTTTCAGCATAAAAAAATTTTTAATAAAATTTTTCATTTGAGCTTCTTATGACCAACTAAATTTCCTTTAAAATGACCTATATTACTTTTAAATTCAGTACAAACAGAGTTGGTATCTCATATTTGGGTACTCTCCTCTATAAATTACAGTACTTTCTCACTACTCACAAAGGTCTGGGGCTGGGATTCGCCTAAGGTGAATTCCCCTACCACATCAAAATTGGTTTAGAAATGGTTTAGATAATCGAATCTATTCAATAAAGTTAATGTAAACATTTGACAGTTGAGGATACAAGTAGCAGATAAGATTAAGAGATTATTATGTTAATTCTACTCACTAATCCTAAAATCTTTTTATTACAAGCTTTATTCTGAAAAAAATTAGAAATTTGAGAACTCTGGATTGGATAAGCATGTCAGTGTTTCCATATAAAACAATTTAAGTATAATTTGTATTTTTCTATAACTGATAGTCAATCATAAATTGAAAGTAACTTATTAAATAGGTTACATTGAATGTAAACATTTTTTATAAGTCGGTAATGGGATCAAAGCGAGTAGGGGAAGTCGCGATAAGTGCAACAATGCAATAAGATGGGAGGGTACTGCATAAGACTTTACGAAAAGTTCCTGCTCCAAAGAAAAAGTATAATTCTTTACGGAAATTCCGGCTTCCAACGTCTAAATTATAGTTATTTAAGAAAATTCCATTTTCCAAGTAACAATCGAGGTTACAATTATCTTTTAATTCCAAAAATGTTCTGTTCCAAGTCAGAATTATATTTATTAACAACATTTTCTATTGTAATTCAGAAATATAAAAAGGGAAGTTTCACATTCTGGCAAATTTTTGTTTGAAAAAAAAAGTTTTTTTAAATTCAAAAAAATTCTGATTTGAAAAAAGAAATTCAGTAAAGAATGACTGAAATCCCCTGCCCGACCTTACATTATAATTCTTACAGAAAATCCACTCCTCCAACTCAGAACTAGAGAAATAAAACATATGAAACAACTTTTAATTTGGGCATCATCAATTTGATCGCTGTTTACCTGCTTTCTCCATCCAGACCGATGCCGCCGACTTTTACCAGCGGGGGTTCTTTATTCTTAGCCAGGAATAAAATACAAAATATAGCATTTTTAAATTTAGAAATATAGTATTCGAAATCTACGATTTTTGACAATTCCGATGATGCGCTATAATGCAAATTGTAGGAAAATTCAGTTATAATTTACCTCATTTTCAGTTACAATTGCGTCGCAATTTTCTATATCACATTGTATCTGAAAATTCTGAAAACTGTATCTTGCAGGGCTCGGAGAGCTTATACTTTTTCGAAAATCGCAAAAATAGACGTAAAATCGGCGAATACAGAGATTTTTCTTGTATACTTTTGCAACAACAAAATTTTTTATGCCCGGTGGTCTAAATCAGCATATCCTTATGTTTTCGGGGTCGCTGAATTCGAATCCGGGGTCGAAATAACCCAGTTGGCTCATATTTGATCGAAAAATGCAAAATAGTGGTAAAATCGACCAAAACAGCGGTTTTTCGTGCATATTTTTGCAAAAGAAATATATCTTCATCCCCGGTGGACTTATCCAACATATCCTTATGTTTTTGGGGTCACTGATTCTGAATCCGGGGTTCACATGACCCAGTTGGCTCATATATTATCGAAAAAAGCAAAATTATACATAAGATCTACGAAAACCTTTAAACCTTTACCTTCCTCAACTGGGATTGTCGTTCACTATAGATTCCCTTTGCGTCTCACGTTTCGGGGTTTTTAATTTGCGTTAGTCTCCTTGCATGGTGATAGTAGGATTTTTTGTAAATAAGTTTTATTTACTTGTAGCATTACCCAGGAACAACGGCGTGGACGTAGTAAATTCTGTTCCTTTTGGGGTGCTTTATTACCGTGAGTCCCCTTGACTCTCACGCTTATAGGGTTCTTTTATTTTATATTTTTCTTTATATCGCTTGTATTGAACCCTTTTGTCCTCAAAAGACATACGTAGTGGGTTTCGCTTTCGTTTGGTGCCTTGATTGACTTGATCTCGTTTTAAACTCCAACAGTAGTCAGCCATCATGTTGATATCCCAACATCCCTGATATTGCCTCTCCATCTCTTTTATATCCTGGTGGAAACGTTCTCCTTGCTCTTCACTAAAGTCTCCCAGGTTGTCTGGAAACTTATTTATATGCGAATGAAGAAAATGTAGAATTACCAAATAGAATTTACTACGTCTACGTCGTTGTTCCTGGGTAACGCAAAAAGTAAATAAAACTTATTTACAAAAAATCCTACTATTGCCATGCAAGGAGACCAACGCAAATTAAAAACCCCGAAACGTGAGACGCAAAGGGAATCTACAGTGAACAAGAACTTTGCGTTTTTCGATCAAATATGAACCTACTGGGTCATTTGAAGTATGGATTCAGAATCAGTGACCCCAAAAACATAAGGATATGCTGATCTAGACCACCGAACATGAAAAATTTTGTTGTTGCAAAAGTATACAAGAAAAATCGCTGTGTTCGCCGATTTTACGTCTATTTTTGCGATTTTCGAAAAATTTTAAGCCAAGTTAGTTATTTGGTCCTCATATTCGAATTCAGCGACCCGAAAGACATATAAATATGTTGGTTAAGTCCACCGGGCGACAAAATACCTGAAAAATCGCTCTTTTTGTCGATTTTACTTCTATTTTTTCGTTTTTCAGAAAAATACGAGCCAACTTGGTTATTTGAACACCGGATTCGAATTCAGCGACCCCAATAACATATAGATATGCTAGTGTAGTCTGTCGGACAGACCACTTTTTTTGTGTGTCGGTGTTATTTTCAATTTTTCTGCATATTTCAAAGAAACGAAAATATTTTCCTTCGGTCATAATAATGACATTGCTAAAAAAATGTTAAAAGTTTTTTAGATACAATGTATTATAGAAAGTTTCGTAATTTTAACTGCAAATTCGGACATTTGTAACTGAATTTTCCAATATTTATAATAATTTTACCACATTTATTATCTTTTTCGAAAATTTGTAAATGAAACTTCCAAGCATGTGTGACATAAATAAGATAGAAATTTCTACGAGTGCACTTATTCTAATTTCAACTTGTTAAGGCGTTACATGTGCAATTGGAGACACAAAAAAAAACATAAATTTCGAATATATTTCTAAATTGAAAAATTTGCCAGCTGTCCGATAAAAAAGTGACCGATAACAAATTTGTAGATCTTTCTTGGGTGCATAATTTTTTTAAATCATCATTTGCAAAATTGAATTTTTGATCTTATGTTCTTTTTTATGCTTTTTATCTTTAATTTTTCAAGAAAATTCATAAAGTTCTAATGATGATCTTACAGGGCATTAAAAAAGCAACATTTTTCTTCTCTTGAATTTTTTTCATATCGTGCGTTACTTGACATAAGATTTTAATTTTTGTTACTTTTTAACTGTGTAAGTGATAAAACTCTGGTAATTTTATTTATAAAAAAAGTTATAAGGAAATTTTTTTTGTCTTTTTAAGTAATACAAATAACCTTACAGAGAATTTTTGAGTCTTGAAAAAAATTGCTTTCAACTAATTTTCAAAACGCGCTCACATTTTGAATTTTTACCAAAAATGACTGGCTAACGAACTTGATCTTTAGTTTAGGACACTACAATAGTATCTCGAAGGCCAATCCTATCTGTCAATTCTTTCGGAAGTTATCTTACTCACAAACTGAAAATCTACAGACCTGGACATTTGAAAAAAACGGGGAGGGTCAAATTTTAAACAATTTTATTGTTATTATTTATTTATTTTTATTTTACAATATTCTAATACCTTTCTCTTCTAATACCTTTCTCTGATGAGAATGTAAAAAGGTTATGTTTTGTAATGGATTCCTCATTAAGTAAAAAGGACCCC
>NC_046663.1:84188769-84197189 GCF_010883055.1 Belonocnema kinseyi
CTCTGAAAAGGGTCAGAAGCAGCAGCAGTCTGGCGGTACTTCAGCTGCGAGAGGGTGAGCTGGGTAGTGGGGTATATACCCTGTAAAAGCATCTTTGTACGAAGATTTAAAATGCAGCACGAGCACAAACCACTGAGTGCTCTAGATGTCGGTAAATGTTGATAAGTAGAAATCTTGCATTAATCTTGCCATTACAATTAACTCGCATCAACAAGGTTGAAGTCATAAATCACGTGAGGTAGTTTAATTATGCGAACAATCGACGCGGTAGTGACGTTGAAAGCGTTTTTACAATCCCGAAGATCAAGGATCGATAACCTAATTACTAATTACACTCGAAACCGTTACAAGAAGTAACAAACGGTGAAGCGCTTGAGGATGTTCGTTTCCAAGCGCACATCCTTCTTCCATTTTTCTTCTTCAGCCTACAGTCAAGAACACTGCTCTTTCAAAATTTCAATTAACTTTTAAGAATCGTACTTGGGAAACGAGACTGATGCAGAATTCATTCCATAGATCATTGCAGAGCGTTTGTACTAATTTGAAAGCCCGGTGCAATCACCCGCATGCAATAAAAAATAACTGTAAACTATATGTAACGAACCCGATCAAGTCAAGGAGACTCAAGGAGATTCGAGTTACGACTTATGAGCAGGGGACCAGCCCCCAGGACCCACATATTAATTAAACTGCCTTCTACGATATAATCCATGAATGGACGACGGCCACATAAATTATACTTTATATCACACCAGCGGCATCTTCTTGAGGTCGCAGTGGAAAGAATTTGAGGTGGACAAGTCATAGGATTTTACGAGCGGCTTCAAAACCCAATCTGTTTAAATCGAGTCACCAAATCAAAGTATCCAAAATCAGCCTCGATATACTGTGAACCTCGTTTCACTTTAATTTTGCTCAGAATTTGTCGACAACATTTTTATTCCGGAATAAAAACATCAAGTATTAATTATTTATTATGGTTGATTAAACCTTTCAAACGTTACCCACTTTTTTATACGTATTAATCTTTTAAAGAGTCCCGTAAATGGAATTTCAACCCAATTAAATAATTATAAATATGAGAGGCTGTTAACTTTGTTTTCTGACATTGATCAGCATTAAAAATAGGTTATTAACACAATAACTATAGGCTATATTCATTTCCTATCTAAATCCGAACAATTCTTGATTTTTCCCAGTCTGTGCTACGTAAAAGAGTTTATATAAGATTAAAATGATTAAAACCTATTTTTAAAGATTCAAAGTCCTTTGATAAGCATTTTAAAAAAATGTTTGATTTGGAACAGGTACTTTTTTAAACGAAATAAAATTCTCGGTTAAGATATGCAAATTTAAAAATAAGGTATAGTTAGCCATTCAAATAATAATTCTTAACAAAAATGCGCTGTGCGAAAGTCTAAATTTGGATTATTTGCGGAAATTGCCGGTTACAAAGTCAAAATTGTAAAATTGCCTGTACTAATTGTCAACATTATATTTCTTTACTAAAATTTCCTATCCTAGCTCAGAATTATAATTATTTTAGAATATTCCCCGTTCAAAATGAGAATTATAATTCTTTGGAAAAACTTCTTATTCCAAGTGAGAATGATGATTTTTTTACAAATTCCTTGTTCTAACTCATAATTAGAATAACAAAATGTATGAAAAAACTTTTAATTTGCATGTTAGTACATTCGAGAGGAAAATCCCGGTCACTGAATCATATTCCTGGTAATTTCCTTGTTTTCCCGATTTCCTGGTCAAGTAGACACTGCAGCATTATGAGAAAAAATGAAGAAATTTAAGTTATTTTTTCACAGTCAAAAAGAATAATTAAAAATGTTGCGCCTTAAATTTATCAAAAATCTGTATAAATTTAAGCTGACCAATATCTGCATTTAACAAGGATGGAAAGAAACTATACTATCGGCGAGAAAACTATAGGCATCTGCCTTTGAAGCTTAACAATTCAGTAAAAAAAATGCTAGCGCAACAAAACAACAGTCATATAAAAGCTGAAAGTGTTCTACGTAAATGCTTGAAGATGTTTATGTAACAAATTTTTCGCGCTTATCAGACTGAAAAATGTAAAAAAAAAGTAAGGATTTTCGGATACATTTAAGAACAGTCAAGTTTAGGGCATTATTTCTTATATAAGGGGCGATGGAAAAAACTTGAAAAAATTCATGAGTACGAGGAAAACTGTTATGAACCAGTTTTAGTTGAGAAATTAAAAAAATAATAAAAATTGTTGCTTAAAAGTACAAAAATGTGCAACTATATCATCTTCAGTTCTAATACAGATATTCAAGCGATTCAAACTGCAAACTTTAATGGATAGGCTCTGTATTTATTTTCAATCACCCGTAAGGATGTGTTGGTCTTATTTCTTGTGAAAATCGCGATATTGTTAGACATTTTTTTTGTTGGAAAACAAGTGACAGAAAGCATGGGGGGCCCGTTATTTTGTTTACTGCCGACCGCTGGTCCTTTTCTTCGGCCCGTGGCCAGGTGCCATCCAAGCATTCAGAAACAGGGGTCGAAGAATGGCACCAGCGGTCGGCAGTAAAACAAAAAAGCCCCCCCCCCCTGCTATCTGTCACTTGTTTTCCAATTGAAAAAAATGTATAAAAATATCGTAATTTTCACAAAAAATAAGACTAACACGTCCTTCCGGGTGATTGAAAATAAATACAGAGCCTATCCATTACAGTTTGCAGTTTGAATCGTAGAACTGATGATAATATAGTTGCACATTCTTGTACTTTTAAGCAACAATTTTTATTATTTTTTAAATTTCTCAACTGCAACTGGTTCAGAACAGTTTTCCTCATACTCATGAATTTTTTTCAAATTTTTCCCATCGCCCCTTGTATAAGAAATAATGCTCTAAACTTGACTGTTCTTAAATGTACCCAAAAATCCTTACTTTTTTTTACATTTTTCAGTCTGCTAAGCACAACAATTTTTTACATAAAAGTCTTCAAGCTCATTAACGTAGAACACTTTCAGCTTTTAAATGACTATTTTTTTGTTGCGCTAGCATTTTTTTGACTGCGTTGTTAAGCTTCGAAGGCAGATTCCTATAGTTTTCTCGCCGATAGTAGTTACTTTGTTGTACCGGTCGTAATACTAACTGCAAAAATAGTTATTTTTGAACTATAGTTCATAAGTCTTTTTTATGGCAATCAAATAAGTTTCTTGCTTTTTCAAACTGCAATATCCCTGCTAAATTAAAGAGAATTTAACAGACTTCCATGCAATTTATAAGAATTCTAGTTAAGTTTTTACGAATGCGGAATAAATTTAAAAAATAAAACAATGAATTTAATATAATTCAAGTGAATTTACAGGAATTTGAAGGAAACGAGAAGAATTAAATGGAATTCGTACAAATTATAGGTGAATTAAAAAAAATCTGGTGAATTGAAAATAATTCCAGAATATTAAAAAATAGGCATTGTAGTAATCAATTATTGGATGGATTATGAAAAATTCAAGGGAATTAAAAAAACTGGATGAAATGGCTAATAATTTCTGTTGAGTTTGAAGGACTTTGGGGTGAATTTCTGAATTCAATGTGAAACCTTTTAAATTATTTTGAAATCTTTGTGAAATCCTTTGAAATCGATGTGAAACCTATCTGAATATTTTTAATCTTTCTGAAATCTTGTTCAATATTTGCAATCTTTTTAAAGCATTTTGAAACCTTTGAAATATTTTGAAATTCATAAATCTAGTGTGTACTAAAAACGGGAGTAGTCAAGTAATAATTTTTATAATCGAAAGTTGAATATCACAGAAAATGTAACTTTTATGATTCCTTGCCATATTTCAAATATGAAAACACTAAAAGATGATATTACGGGCCACCCATATACCACGTGGACAACAATTTTTCACCACTTTTTGAGCCCCCCTCCTCCCCCTCATGGACAGCCGTGGAATTTGGCCAAACACCCCCCCCCCCTTGTACTTTGTCCACGTGGACATATTTTATGAAAATATAGACATTATTAGTCTTCAAAATGTCCGGGAGCTTGTGACAATTCAATGGACGTCCTTTTAGTACTCAATAAAATGTCATATTATTTTGTTTTCATAGTCAACAGTTCGAAATTCGTTGACTGACTAACAGCTGTTGGTGCATTTTGCAAGAATTTATCGCAAAATCGTCGAAAGTTCGAGTGACAAAACGTCATTTCCAAAGTTGACTGGCAGTCTGTTGAAAATGTCAAAAATTCGAGTGAAAAAACGTCATTTTGGTACTCTTGAAACCCATTGGGGATGATTTTTTAGGTGCAAAGAACTACCAAGAAGTTCGAGTGGCTGCTCCTAAATGGTGCCAAAGTTGACTGGCTGACTGTCAAACATGTCAAAAATTCAAGTGAGGAAACGTCATTTTAGTACTCTTAAAACCCATTGTTTCGAGCTGTGAAGTGACTTAATAAGTGAGATTTTTGTAGTTTCTTTTTTTTATATACATATTAGTTTTAGAGAAGTATCCTGTAGATGAAAATTTTATTCAATGAAAAGGACGAAACTTTCATTCGGTTGCTGATTAAAATGGCAGTCAACTTTGGAACTAATCAGAAGCTGCCAGTCAAATTCTTTCTTAGTTGTTTGCACCAAAACAATCATCCTCAATGGGTTTAAAAAGTACTAAAATAACGTTTTTTTCACTAGAATTTCCGACATGCTAGAAAGTCTTCCAATCAAATTTGGCACCACTGAGGAATAGCCAATCAATTATGATCTTACTTTTTAGCACCTAAAAAATCATCCCCAATACGTTTCAGAAGTACTGAAATGACTGTTCTAATTTTCATCATATCATTTTTTATATGCTTGACAGTCTGTCAGTCAACTTTAGCACCACCTACAAGCTGCCAGTCAAATTTTTTGTTAGTTTTCAGCATTCAAACAATCATTCCCAATGAATTTCAAGAGTACTAAATTGACGTTTTTTCATTCGAATTTTTGACATGTTTGACAGCCTGCCAGACAACTTTGGCACCACTGAGGAGCTGCCAGTCAAACTTCTTGTTAGTTTTTAGCATTCAAACAATCATTCCACGTGGGTTTGAAGAGTAATAAAATGACATTTTTTTACTCAAATTTTTGACATTTTGACAGTTTTCCAGTCAACTTTGGCACCACGAAGAAGCTGCCAGTCAAACTTATTGTTAGTTCTTAGCATTCAAACAATTATCCCCGTGGGTTTCAAGAGTACTAAAATTACGTTTTTTCACTGGATTTTTTGACTAGTTTAACGATAAATTGTTGCAAAATGCAGTAACAGCTGTTAGTCAGTCAACCAATTTCGAACTGTTGACTATGAAAACAAAAGAATATGAAATTTTAGTAAGTACTAAAATGATGTCCATAGAATTGTCGCGAGCTCCCGGACTACAAGAAGTCCAAAAGGAGCGATGAATTAGCTGAAAAAATTCGGATTAGCTTATGAACGTGAGCTTAAACATGATTTGAATTTCAAAGGAAAAGTCGTGAAAAAATAAAAAATAAAATAGAAAAAAAATTACATTGTGCGCGAGCACAATATAAAAGTTCGAGTATACCTAGAGTATACCTTTTCTCATTTCGGTATATTTTCCACAGATTTAAAGAAATGTGTGTCCATCTGGATTCTAGCCCGACACCCCGGTCCCCCTCGTGATCAAGTGTGGAATTCTGCCATACTCACCCCCCCCCCCCCCCCCCCCCCCCCCCCCCTAGTGTCCACGTGGTATATGGATGGCCCCTTACTCATCAAATTTCAGTAAAGAATTGTTTTACACGCAAAGAATACAAAAGATCCAATTCAAGGTTGTTACGAAAAATTCCGAATTTCCAAGTTTTCAAGGTCGTTAAAAATCATAATTAAATTGAATATATTTAAAAAGAATTTCAAAAAATTCAGATTAAATGCAAAAGACATCGAAGGAATTAAAAGAATAAGAAATCCTTAGATTTTCTGTTATAGTTTATTGAAAGGGTGATTTTTTATATCAAAACAATAAATAGTCACTTTTCGTGATTTTCCGGTAACGATAACTATTTTAATTAAGGTGTAACATTTTTGAGTATTCAGTTTCAATAAGTTAAATTAAGGGCATGTGATACTTAAAAAATTGTCGATTTTACAAGTTTTAGGTTCCCCCGGTTTTTTTTTCTAGAATAATAAATATTTTGTCTTAAAAATTTGGGAAATGATAGCGAACATGCTAACGGAAGTCCCCACACGCTTTTTTGTAGGTTAATTTAAAAAATTTTAATTTATCAAAATGTGATTAATTTGCATAGCGCTTATAGGAAATAGTATCGATTTTTCAGTGTTAGATTCCCCGGCGTTTTTCCTAGGATAAGAAATATTTTGCCTTCAAAATCTGGGAAATAGTAGCGAACATGCTAACGGACGTCCACACACACTTTTTTGTGTTTTTTAATCAAAAAATTTTGATTTTGCTGACAACGTGCGTGTATATTTCGAGGTTATGTGTTACAATTCACCCGAGCGTTACTTCCAAACTACACAATATTTTTGGCCGAAAACTTTGGACTTACAAATAAACATAGTAACTAATCTTTCGGAACTAACCTTGTTTGCAGGCAATCAAAAAAGTTTATTTCATAAATAATTTCCAGATTATCGGAAAGGCAAGGATGAAAAACGACGTAACCTCAAAATAATGCATATGCATAAAATTTTTATTTAGCACAATAAAATTTTGTTGTTATTATCCCTCAGAAAAGAGTCTGGGGACGTCAGTTATGATATTTTATAGCACTTCCGAAATCAGTTTTTAAAAATTTTAATTTTTGTGGAAAAAAGCCGGGGAAACTGTAAGTATCACATGCTCTTAATAGTATTGAATGAAAACATTGAAATCAAAAGGTTTCCCGTTATATACCTTAATTAGTAATAAACTTTGGATGAATTTATTCTGGCAAATAAAGATTATTTTTTTATTTAGTCAATAAACCCCCGTAGGGGTTTTCAAAAATTGCCGTAGCCGATGATATTTCACATCGTCTTGGCGGGGTATTGGTAAAAGTTTTCAACTAGCAATAATCGCACCTCGGTAGAACCTCATTGGTTACGATATCGCCACTGCGCAAAGCTAATGAAATTGTCAGGTTGACCCAGTCTTATACCATTGGCAAAACCGAGTCTCTTGTGAGATTGTATATTGTTTGCCACCTAGTGTTACTTTCCCCAACTTCTCTCCTTGCGGGAAGATACAACTGAGCCGCTAACAAGGCCGCGCATGCGGCAGGTGCACTCTACTCTTCGTATACTCGTTCTGCTTTACGGTTGGGTTAAATAAATATTCTTAAATTTGAAAATTTGCAAGTAAAAGCTCTTCTACTTTAAAGAAGGTTGAATAAATATTCTTAAATTTGAATGATTTTGATGATCAAAAGTCAAGTTTTAATTTCTAAATTCTTCCAAATTAAATAAACTTCGACTTTAAAGCATCACAATTTGTAGGACATTTTTAATTGTAAAACTTAAAATTCGCATAATTTTAAATTCAAAATTTTTCATCTTTAGTTCTGCCATTTTAATGAATTACATTTAATAATTCTTCGAAATTAAAAATATAGAATTGCAAAATATGATGTTGAAATTACGAAAGCAAAGCTCTCGAAAATCATAAATATTCAAACATTTTTTAAACCAGAAACAGTTTTCTGATGAAACTTCTTTCTCAATCTGTTATTACCATATCTATAAATAAAATATAAAAAGCTTAATTTGATCGAAATGTCTCGTCAAACAGAAATCCGGGATGACCAACACAATTTTTTTCACTAGCTTGGCTAGTCCTCCCAAATTTTCGGGAACCCTTTTCCAACTCCCTCAAATTTGCGGATCGACTACTATCGGCGAGAAAACTATAGGCATCTGCCTTTGAAGCTTATCAACTCAGTCAAAAAAATGCTAGCGCAACAAAAAAAAAGTCATTTAAAAGCTGAAAGTGTTCTGAGTTAATAAGCTTGAAGCCGTTTATATAAAAAAATTGTTGTGCTTAGCAGACTGAAAAATGTAAAAAAAAGTAAGGATTTTTGGGGACATTTAAGAACAGCCAAGTTTAGAGCATTATTTCTTATACAAGGGGCCATGAAAAAAATTTGAAAGAATTCATGAGCATGAGGAAAACTGTTATGAACCAGTTGCAGTTGAGAAATTTAAAAAATAATAAAAATTGTTGCTTAAAAGCACAAAAATGTGCAACTTTATTATCTTCAGTTCTAATACAGCTATTAAAGTGATTCAAACTGCAAACTGTAATTGATAGGCTCTGTATTTATTTTCAGTCACCCGGAAAGATGTGTTAGTCTTCTTTTTTGTAAAAATCGCGATATTTTTAGAAAGGGACCAGCGGTCGGCAGTAAAACAAAAAATCCCCCCC
>NC_046663.1:84197289-84203579 GCF_010883055.1 Belonocnema kinseyi
AAGACTAACACGTCCTTCCGGGTGATTGAAAATAAATACAGAGCCTATCCATTACAGTTTGCAGTTTGAATCGTAGAACTGATGATAATATAGTTGCACATTTTTGTACTTTTAAGCAACAATTTTTATTATTTTTTAAATTTCTCAACTGCAACTGACAATTCTTCATTTGTTGAACATTCGTTTTTCTAGATGAAAAATTAATAGTTTTAGTGGAAAACTCATCTATATGGTTGAAAAAATGTACTATTTTTTTTTAATTCTTTTTTTTCGGAAATAAATTAATGTTTTATGCGAAAAACTAACTTTCCAACTTTTGGATTAAATTCGAATCTCTTATGGAAAATTAATTTTTATTATTGAAAATTCGTATCCTTATTTTTACAATGCATCTCTTGACAGCATCTGCATTTGTTGAAATATCAAATGTTACATATCCTATCCAAAATCCATATTTGCAGGTTAAAAATTCAACTACTTTGTTGAAAATTTATATGCTTGTTCGAAAATTCAAATCTGGTTAAAAACTTAAATAATTTGTGGAAATTCTTTTTTTAAAGATTTTTACCACTACGTTTTCATTGGGAATTCTTTTTTTTAATGCAACTCTTTTTTGTTAAAGATTAATCTTTTTTAATGAAAATTTCGTAATTCAGTTTAAAATTTATATTTTTATGTTAGAAATTTAACTATTTGGTTAAAAGTTAAACTATTCGGTTGTAAATGCAAATCTTTCATTAAAAAGCCAAATTTGTATCAACACCGTTTACACTGAAAATGAAATAGTTTAATTTTCAGTTTAAAAAAATTAAAGAATTTTCAACCAAATAGTTACATTTTCATCCAAACAACTAACCTTTTAACAAAATAGTTAAGCTTTTAAATAAGTAGATAAATTTTCAACCAAAAACTAAAAAATATGAATATGATAGCTGAATTGAACCAAAAACGGCATTTCCAGAAAATTTTTAAGTGTTTAACCAGAGATAAATTTTTAACTAAAATAATGAATCTTCAACCAAAAAAATAGTTTTTTAAAGGTCTTTTAACCTTAAAACAATTAGAGAAATGTTCAACAAAAAAGATTAATTTTCAACAAAGAAAGAAAGTATTTTGAACAAAAGAATTAAATTTTCAACTAAAATGATGAATCTTTAACACAAAAAATATCCATTTTCACTCAATTAGTTTAACATTTAACCAAGTAGTCGAATGCAAACAATTTTCAGTCAAGACAGAAAAAAAAATCAACTAAATTGTTGAATATTTTCAACAAAAAATTTCAAAAACCTGTTCCCTTATAGTTTAAAAATCAAGTAATTGGTTGAAAATTCGTCTTTTTAGTAAAACATTAATCTTATTGTTAAAAATTAATCTTTTGAACATAGAATTTATTTTACAACGAAAAAAAATTTCTCTCAAAATTTATTCTAAAAACAACCTAATTCCTTTCCTAATCGATTCGGCGACTCGAAGTGCAGAACCTACCTAATGTTAAATGGATTCGATCTCCTTTGAAATAATTTTCATAACACTGTTTTTTTGTTATCGAAAATTAATTTTTCAACCGAAAATTCAACTATGACATTTTTAGTAGAAAATTAATTTTTAAAATTAAAATGTGATCTTTTTTCGTTAAAAATCTAATTAATTGTTAAAAAATTTATGGACTTTGTTAGAAATTCGTTTTTTAGTAAAAAATTAATCTTTTTGTTTGAAAATTCATCTTGCTGATTGAGGATTCAACCATTTTTCGGACAATTCTTATTTTCCAAAATTAATTTATTGAAGTGAAAATTTAACTTTCCATTTTTGGTCAAAAATTTATTGAAATTTTTAATTACAATCTGTTTTGTAGAGAACTCAGATATTTTCTTTTAATTACACTTCATTAAATTGGAAATAATTTTTTAAACTAAAAATTGAACCATCCCATTTTTTCGTTGAATATTAAGTTCATAATTGAAGCTTCATCTGTTTCTGATTTAAACGAACCTTTTTGATTGAAAATTCAACTATTTTCTTCAAATTTCTATATATATATTTAAAATAATTTCTATAATGGTAAAGTTTACTTGTATTACTTTTGGTTGAAAAATGATATTTTTTAGATAAAATTCACATATTTGTTTGAAACTTTCTAGATTCTGTAGAAAACTCGTAATTTTTGGTAGAAAAAAATATTCTTGGTTGAAATTAATAGTTTTCATTAGGGATACAGTTATTTAAAAAAATTCCTTTTCAGATTGTCAAAAACCAATTTCTTTAAAAGAAATTTCGATTCTACTATTTTTGTTGAAAATTGATATTTTAAATTCAAGATTGACCTTTTTTACTTAATAATTCAATTTTTTAAATTTTTCTGCTTTGGTAGAAAATTAATCCTCCTGGTTTAAATTCGATCTTTTTTCGTTAATCATTGAACTATTTAGAAGCAAATTCATCTGTTTTCATACAGTATTTGGAAATTCAGAATTTTGTTGAAAATTCGTCATTCTTGGTAGAAAAATAAACTCCCTAATGGAAATTTCATCTTTTTTCGAGGATTCTATTATTTTGTTAAAAATTCTTTTCTCTGCGAAAAATTAATTTATTTAAGAGAAAATTCGATTTTACCATTTTTTATAGAAAAATATGGATCCTTTTTTGTTAAAAATTTAATTTTTTTTTAACCGTCTTTTTCAAGTAGGAAATTAATCTTCGCGGTTGAAAATTCATCTTTTTCATTGAGGGTTCAATTTTTTTTTTAAATTCCTTCATAGTTAGTTAAAAATTAATTTTTGTAAGATAAAATTGGATTATACCATTTATGGTAGAGAATTGATATTTGAAAGTGAAAATTGATCTTTTTTATTTGAAAATTCAACCTTTTGTTTGAAAAAACACATATTTCGACAAAAATTCAGGTTTTTGGTGGGAAATTAGTCTTCTTGGTTGAAAATTTATCTTTTTGGTTAAGAACAAAACTATTAAGTTGCACATTCCTTTTTTTTGTTAAAAATTAAATTCTTTAACTAAAGATTTAACTATCCCACTTTCGGTGAAACATTGAAATTTTGAATCACAATTTGCTTTGTTTTTTTTTGAGAAATCAATTACTTGTTTCAAACATCGTCTTTTTTATATAAAATTAATTATCTTGGTTGAAAATTTATCTGTTTGTTTAAAAACTTCAACTATGTATTATCAAATTCATCTATTTTAATAAACTTCAACTAATTTGTTGAAAATTTATTTGTTTGTTCTTAAATATTAATTCTTTTAACTAAAAAGGAATATTTGTATTTCTGGTTCTATATATATTCATATTTTAAATTAAAAATTTATCTTTTTTATTTAAAAACTCAAATATTTGTTTGAAAATTGATCTTTTTGATTGATGATTAAAGTATTTTATTAACAATTTAACTGCACAATTTTAGGATGAAAAATTATTTTTGTAATTGAAAATGAATTTTTTTTGTTGAAAATTCGTCTTTTTGGTAGAAAATTAATTTTCTTTGTTAAAATCTTATCTTGTTTATTGACGATTCCACTATTTTCTTGATTTTTTTGTTTTTTAAAAGTTAATGTCTTTAAGGAAAATGTTAATTATATCATTGTTGGTTGAAAACTGATAGTTTTTTGTAGAGAATTATTTTTATGGGTAAAAATGTATCTGTTTTTTATTATTCTTACCATAGATGTCCAAATAAAATATCGATCTGAAACTTTGGAAAATGTATTAGGGTGCAATAAAGTACGTTTAGGTACTGCATTTTGGTAGGAACTTCACTGAAAATTATTTCATCTTTTTTCTGAATCTCGACATTTTTTGAACGTTCGAACTTTTTTTATACATAAAATATCGGTCTCAAACTATGAAAAACGCAACAGCTGAAAGAAAACTACGTTTAAGTACAAAGCTTAATGATAAAAGATGTAAAAAAAAAGGTCAACTATCAATTCCATCAGCATCAGTCGGTAACGTTGTACACGAAAATACGAATCCTCTAGAGCCTCGCCTAGTGGCCGCCAGGGTTCGTATTTTCGTGTACGTTACCGGCTGATGCTCGATATTTTATTTACAAAAAAAGTTCTTAGGTTCAAAAAAACATTCAGTGAACTGATAAAGTGAGATAAAGTCGCGTTAAATTAGTCTGAATAGAATCCTGTAAAGTTTGATTCAATTGAAGCTCACGTGTTTTTAAATTTTTACACATTTTATAATTTCGGGAAGTTTACAGTGTCGAAAATATTTCAAACATTTTAAAATATTTATAAGATTGTAAAAAAATCTGGAATATTTTGAGGCATATTTTGCAGAATTTTACATAAATTTTACGACAAAATGGGAATCATTATAAATATATTTAAAAGTTCTGAAAAACTTAAAAAATAATTTGAATTATAAATATTTCGAGTAAGCTGTAGTAATTATAATAATTTAAAGTTTATTTTAAAATGTATTTTATGGAACATGATATTTTTTATGAATATGACAGTAAAATTCTGTTCGTCTAATTTTGTTTGCCAATACGAAACGTAATCTGGCTTGGAACTGCCGTCTTAACATCTAAAAACCGAAAGAACAATTTTCAACAATTAACAACTATATATAGACAATATATAGAATGAAAATTATAAGTAATAATTTTAGAAATAGTGGGAAATATATGAAACCGTAATATAAAATATTCATCGACTTTTATTTGTGGTATTTATTAAAATAACCATGCTTTGCAAAGTCATAAATATAAAAATGTTTTAATTGGCCATTTACTTTCAATCCAAATGGTTCTTGTCCGAGCTAAGTAACCATTAGTGCGCCTCGAGGGGCCTACTGAGAGTTGCTTACAGCGCTCCAAGTGGCTGTTGTCGATTGGTGCTATAGCCGGGGAGCGGTGGGTAGAGGGGAACTGACAATTTTCGCCATAGATCGCGGGTAACTAAGCCCGCACCGCATCTACGTTTATAATATCTTTGGTCTAACCCGCTGACGCCTCGTGTCACACGCATATAGCAATGAAATCGAGTATTGTGACAATCGAAATCGACAATATCGTTCAGAGATTTTATATTAAGGATTTTACAGGCAAAGTCCGATGTGCCGTCACACCGCAGTCTGCCTAGTCCCTCCGTGAATTGACTGAGCGGTCTCAGGCAAAGACCGAAGTAGCACTTTCACTTCGGATTCTGCCTAATCAAATCGCAAAGTGCCCGACAGGCTCAGGCAAAGTCCGAAGTAAAAAGAAAACCTGCAGCGTTTACTTTCCCCACTGCACAGTAGGCTGGATCGAGAATTTACAATTCCAAATAATCTACAGATCGCAATTGTGAACAGATTTGAAAGTTTTTATTTTAGAAATGATCAACATGGAATTTTTAAGATAACTTATTGAGTACATTTTTCCATTTTTGTTTTAATATATTTATTTAACACAAGTGATTTTCTAAAAAGAAAAAGAAAAAACTCAATATGTATCGTATTTAACGTAGTATCTTTCTAAATTCGCAATACGCGACGAGTTTTCTACAATTTTGAGGGCACTGAATTTGTCTTCTAATTTAATTTTCATCACTTGATTTTCCGCTTCATCAGCCATCGCTTAGAATTTTCAAAAACACTTTCGATTTATGAATATTATCCCGAAGTGATGAAAACAACTTATTTGGAAATGTACACTGAAACTCAAACTATAAGATAAAAAATTTACTTTTATAATACTTCCAACGTTAGTACAAGAACTTCTATTCAAAAATCTTCCAAACTTCGACGACTACGTGAGTAACTAGATTAAACTATTGTTATTTTGAGGATAACTAAGTAGGTGCATCAGTCCATAAATAAAAGGGCGGTGGAAGGGAGGGAGTGGGGAAATAACATTTCTTTATTAGTTAAGAAACTAATACAAAATTAAAAGGAAGTTTCGTTTTGAAGTGTTATTGCTAAACCATTTTTAAACCAGATATTCAATTTATCTATTTTAATTAAAAACAGATTTTTCATTTGCAATACTAAATCTTAGTAGCGTTGTCTAAACAAAGATTTTCTATCTCAATAAATTAATATTTTAATTGTTAATAACAAATTTTAAAACCGAAACCCCTATTGCTGACTCTTTCTAACTGAAAAGTTGGTTTTTACAATAAATATTGTAGTTTTTTTATCTATAAAATTTTACAGTTTATCTTTTATAATAAAAAGTATTTTACACGTGTATCGAATCATTTTTCATCAAATAAATCAACAATAAACCATTGTTGTTATTAATAATCTATTTATTACAGGAAATAGACTGGTGTCTTGT
>NC_046663.1:84203679-84219718 GCF_010883055.1 Belonocnema kinseyi
CTTTTTTTCTGAATTTTGAGATATTTAGGCATATTATTCCTATGGCGAAGTGTATACAAAACTAAAATTCTAGCTCATTACCGTCCTGACTTTCATGTAAATTCTTGTGTTAAAAATTGCTGTTCGTCTCAAAGTCATATTTTAAAAAACTCAAGTCTTCCAAACGTTACATATATGTCACTGTGGGCGATAGAGGGTTAAATGATCGGTTTTTTTTCTGAAATGGCTTAAAATCGGAAACTATTCACACTTTAGAACAATAAAAATATTAAAAATGAATTATTTATGTTCTCTAAGTCTATCCACGTTAAATATGATACATATTGAGTTTTTTCTTTTTCTTTTTAGAAAATAACTTGCGTTAAATAAATATATTGAAACAAAAATGGATAAATGTACTCAATAAGTTATCTTACAAATTCCATGCTGATCATTTCTAAAATAAAAACTTTCAAATCTGTTCACAATTGCGACCTGTAGACTATTTTGAAATGTAAATTCTGGAGCCAGCCCACTGTGCAGCGGGAAAAGTAAACCCCAAGGGTTTTATTTTTATACGGACTTTGCCAGAGCCTGTGCGACACTTCGTGATTTGACTAGGCAGAGTCCGAAGTGAAAGTGCTACTTCGGACTTTGCCTGACACCGCTCAGGTAATTCGCGGAGGGACTAGGCAGACTGCGCTGCGACGGCACATCGGACTTTGCCTGTAACATATACAAAAAAAAGTTAATTCTTCACAGAAGAAATTCATACTTTTAAACTGTATTCCCGCATTTTTTATTTATTAATAATAATAAGCTTCACATATTTCAAAGTAAAAATTAATACTTAAAGTTGTAATACCTTAAAAACTTTTTACCTTAAATTTAGAAGTGAATTAAACTAAGAACAAAATTATCTTGAAAGAAGTCCAGTTTATGTAAATTTAAGAAAACGTATATAATTAAATTATTAAACTCAGATAAATTCGGAAGACGATTCTAAGATTATAACTATAAGAAACTGAAGGAATCTTCTGTTCACTTTTGTTTTAATTCAAATTTTTGAAAATTGTAAGAAATATTCTCAAAGGTTATTATTATTTATTCAAGATTTTAAAGCGGCTGAACCCGATTATACACCATAACCACGGACTAAGTCAAATGACTGGTGAGATTAGGATGTTATAAGTCAATCCAATACGATGTTTGAAACCTCCTGCGATGATGTTCTAGGTATACAATTACGAGCGACCGCGAGCGTTGGAGGTGACAATAATTTTCAAACAATATAATATTGAAATGGGCGAAAACCATGCATTTTTTGTGAATTTAGCCATATGCACATATTTTGGTCAAAGTTGAATATATGTCAAATTTGAAATTCTACATAAGACTGAATTTAACATGTTTTTTGTACATTTTCAAAAATGGCAAATTAGGTAAAAAATGGTTTGAATTTCTAATCTTTTTATTACTTTTCACTAAAAAAAAACTGTGAATCAAAAACTACGCCATAATTTTCGATCAAATGGGAATATTTTATTTTTTTAATATAAAAAAGGAGGATAGAAGATATTAACCAACTTCAAATTATTGTTTTTTACTTTTTTCGGTTTTTAACCCACAATTTTGTTCTGAACAACCACTTCGAAAGTAAGGAATTGCATGCCTCTATAAACTATATTTAAAATACTTCAATCCAGCAGACTGCATATAAGAATAATGCATCGATTTTTCGAATCAGAGCAATAGACACGCATGCGCGCTTTAGAGATAAGAGACTCCGCACACCGGTAAAATAAAAATATTCTTAAAAACTCTTTAAACAAAATTATACAAAAATTGGTTCAAAACCACCATATATGTTTGGAAAAATGGTAAAAAAAAGTTTAAAAACGGGTTGAATAATTTTTTCGGATAGGCTTTTGCTATTATGCGCACTTGCAGCACAAATAGCGATTCCCTCAACTCAAACGATTCCTTTTTATTTTAGCAATTCCACTCCACTCTACTTGTAAGATATAACAATTTTAAGTATTATTTTTTACTATATTTAATTACATTACTCCAAAGCAATTAATTTAATCTATAAATTATGTATAAAATAACATGTTACACGTCCAATAAACTCACGTAATTGACGAATTAAATAACCTATTGATATCCAAATAAAGTAAAGCCCACAAGTAAAGATAATTATATCAATTTATTTGCAACCGCAATTAAACATCTAAAATAAAAATAAACAGTGACTCTAAGTCGTTGTCATTGCCAATCAGATTCTTTATTCTCCTTTTTTAAGTCAGAGAAGTGCTGAGGCAAGCACCTTCCCAGAGAAGCTTTGATTTGTTAATTTATTCCAATCTGGGTCTTTTTCCTCACCAGAAGGGACCATGAAATGCAGCTAGGGAGATCTAGGCGCAGCGCGTCAGAAAAGTTATAGATGCAAGTTTTGTAAAGTTCTATGCTCCGCGCACCGGTTCGATGCTAATTAACGATTCCACCGATTCTATGTCAACGTCTTAGTAATGAGTTAACTTGCGGGGCAGTGTATAAAGATGTTTTCTATGTACAGCGTTAGTAATTATAACACGGCGCGACTAAACCCGTTATCGGAACAGGCAGAACGGTCGTGGGTGAGCTATCTAGAAGGCCCTGCCCTCCCTGGTGTCGACTCGACTCCTAGGCATGTAAAGATACTCGTTCTTTCGTTCGTTCGTGTTGTCAGCAGTACAGGACGATTCATTAATGACTTGACTCGTGTGAAAGCCAGATCCAACGGAACTGTCACCTTTTTTTTGGTTCTACACTTCCCACAGACTGTGTGGTGTGTTTACTGTTTATATCCTACAGTCTGCACCAGTGTCACAAAACGTCCCCGAGATGTTTTCTAGATATTTCAGAACGGAAACGTCCGGTTAATGTCAGGGAATAGTATATAGAGCGAATCGCATTCATATGTCATACTATAGAAACTTTAAATTTGTTAATGAGGTTTTAAAGGCGATTTTCTATTAGTTAAACTAGGATATGACGCCTCCGAATATATCCCTTCCGATAATTGACGCCGCGCCGCAGATAGAAGTAAAAGAACCTGCGTGGAGTGTGCGGTGGTCACACAGACGTGATAAATAAAAGCGTTTTCATCCAAAGCGGCACTCTATTTGGTTTGTTGCCCATCTCCTCCAGCCCCAAAAAGGGCGTTATTTCCGAATTTGACTTATTTGTTTTATGCTTTGAGTCTCATTTATACTACACGGAGAAAAATATCTTGAATGAAAGAAAATTCACTTGATGCAAAGAAATAATCGTACTGATTACGTCCTATAAAACATTTCTTCACACAGAAAAACTGTGAATTCTTTAAAATTGCAGCTGAAATACAAGTTGGTATCTTTCAAAACTTGAGTTTCACGAAAAACATGTGGAGACACAAAAGGGTTCCTCTGGGAAATACTGGGTTGGTAACTTAGGGATTTACATCATTTGCGTCAGTAAAGCAAACACAAACGATATTAATATTTGTTATATGCGCACCATTTTTTAAATGTGAGTATAAAGAATGATAAATCTATATTTTATAGTTATGTACGCATGCTGATGTATAGGTTAAGTAACCAAAAAAATTTTTTAAACTTAATGTGGATGCTGCAAAAACTGCAAAACGATATTTATCAAGTCATTATATCTATTCTAAATTAGATAATATTTGGAAAAAGTCTATTATAAAATTGGGTTCCTTTGGAGGTCAAACTGGAGTCTCTTTTGGAATAAATTCATCAATTTTCATCCTAGCTGAAATTGTTTTTATCTAACGAAGTGTCTCATCGTCCCAAAAGTCGGGATGAGTAGTCAAATATTTTTCAGAACCTTGGCTAGTGGTCCGCAATTTTCGGGACGACTAGTCCATCCCTTTTTCGAACTTCCCATATTTTTTCGGGACGACTAGAGAAGGCCTTTATCTAGACCAAAAGTATGAAATTAGAGTTAAACGTTATTACTGGTTAAAAGAAATAGGAGATGATTGTGTAAAAAATTTTCGTAATTGGAAGATGTGATTCCATAGCTCAAAGAAGCGCATTCAGAATTTTACCAAATATTCTTTGGAAATAAAATACTGAGTTTTTAATATGAGTAAATATTTCTAAGATCCTAAGATGCGATATATAATTCAGAATAGACATCTAACAAAGTTAAAAAAAATTTCATTTAAAGAAAAGAGAGAATTATTATATTATTATACTTAATAATATTATATTAATAATTAGTAATACTGCACAGTACCGATCAGAATTGTCAGTCCACTACAAAAAATCGTAATCAAGACATGACACTTAAATTTTGTTGAATCAAATTTTATTTTCACTTAAATAAACGTATATTAGAAACAAATATGCCAAAATGTTAAATTAAAAAAATAATTATATCAACGAAATTCAAATATAATTATTTCAAAAAAGTATTTTTTTGGTTTGAAAATATACGTGTTCGAATTGATACATTGCAGACTTTTGATTGTAATGACGATTTCTGTCAATAAAATAATTCAATATTAAATTTGAACATTATGTTTTAAATGTGTATACTTATTTACTTGGGAAAAATATTCCTTTAACTTAAAGAAACGTAAATTACTTCATTCACACATATATCAATTTCCTTATTCAAATACGTGTTTATCACTTCAAAGTTCAAAGCATTGTTTTAATTGAAATGAGGAAATATTTCTCAAAACGTCACTTAATAAATTTTATATTTATTGCAAAGAAATATTTCTTTCTGTTACAGAAATATCACCCAAAAATAATTTCTTCGAATGCAGGCATGACTTTTTTGTTTCTGAACAATATTTAATCAACTTAATTAACGAAATCCTTGGTTCAAGGAAAAGAAACCCCAGAAAGGCATCTCCTTGAATACAGTAATTTTTCAGTGTATATAAATATAAAAATTCTATGGTTTACTTTTTTGATAAATAGGCTAATAATAATAATGTAAATTATTTGAATATTTTACAGTCCAAAATCACAGTATTTTTTTATTTTGGTGCGTTTCTAATATCCATCAAGATTGTCTGATATATCTTATAAATTGCCTGAAATATTTTATTTCTAGCATAGGAAATCAATTTTAATGAAGATAATAATTTCAAAATGATGCACAGCCGGGAGCTCGGAAGAAACAGGAAAATATCATGACATTGGATTCTCACTTCAATCCTGCTTTAATTCCAAAAAGTAGCACATCGTTAAATAAATCATTATTTTGAATTATTAGGGAATTTGCTCTTCATATAAAATAATTATTTTTCCCATATAATGAATATTTCACGGCAATAAACAAAATTTAATTTTTTTAGTGTACCGTTAGAATTGAATTTAAAAAAAAATGCTAATAGCAAAAGTACTTTTTAGCAATTATTATTGCGCAACGATAACTTTAAATTCATTTTAAAAGAAAACAATGATCTTAACGGTAATTAATAACATCTTTTCGCTGCCCATAACGATAACACTAAAGAAAAATTACTTTGTCGTTACACGTTATCTTGTAAAAAAAATTGATATTTTTAATAGATATTCAATATTATAATCAAGAAAATCAAAAAGATTTAATAAAAAATAGATTGTAATTAATAATTAAGTCGAATTAAACTCACCTTTATTTTAAATTTTGTTTTGTGAAGTTTCGTTAGTAATAACGAATGAAAGGTGTATTCGTATACAATTTTTAGTTTTGCGAATTTGGTTAGGTTACAAGAATAATGCAATAGAATTTTCGTCACACAGGTCTATTTTTACAAACATTTCCGTTTTTGTGGGAAACATTGTTTCCCTTGATAAAATTATCTTTTGAAACGTTAAGAGTAAATCTAGTGTTTACAAGTGACTCTAAGCAGATTATTTAGCGTTACCATGATTTAATATAACTTTCCCTGGTTTAAAATGATAATAAAACTTACGAATAATTAGTTTCTCTGTAAAATTTTCCTTTCAAGCTTTTTTTCTACTTTTTTATGAATGAACGTCTTACCCCCATATTGTGAGGTAAAGTAGCAAACATTTCAAGCGATGATAAATATGTAGTTTTTTCACCAAAATAATTTTTAAGAATGATAAATGTTTATTTCTGAACTATATTTGTTTAATTTTCAACGCTTGGAGTTTGTTTGGCACATTCCAGTTTGTTGTTAAATAAAAAATGTTAAATTAAAACGCTCAATACTGAAATTGGTTAAGTTTCAAGAAAAGAACTTGATTAAATTCGACAACACCCTGGTATTCATACAGTAAAACTCTTCAATAGCCCTTCCGAGAAATGACACCGCGCTGCAGGTTAGTGTAACAGGAGCTGCACGCAGTGCGCTGGATCTGCGGCTGCCACTCAGGCAAGCAGTCGGGCGTGAACATATAAAAGCGGATCAGGCTATAATGAGTTAGTTCCGATCCACCGCCAGCCCCAAAATCGGCGCAATACAAGAGTTTCACTGTATTTTGAACATTCAATATTTTGTGAGTTTTTAACCACATTTTTCATTTGTATTAAGCATCCTGGACAGAAAGTTCCAGTGATTTGTATAAGTCGAAATGAATCTCTACCAATTTAAATCTCTAAACTCAAAACTACAACCTGGAAAAGTCTTAATACACTAAACTGACTGATTGTGAGAGCATCGAACGTTGCTACACCTACTCCTTACAGTTCTTCAATAACTCTTACAGTCTAACAGTCTAACTTAACACAAAGGTCGGAGAAATACAAACAATGACTAGCTAAGGGCTACACTATAAACTGGTTTTTAAAACCTGTGGAGTTCAAGACAGCATGGTGCCAACTGTGCCATCATAAGTCTAATGTCTAACTGTATGTCCAAAGCCTACACACAATATTGCATCCCACGAAAAAATCCTTATTTATGTGAGAAATATATCATTTCGAGAAAATATTTAACTCTTCAGATTGTAATTGAGATATTTCAGCCTTTTATATATAATACGCCGTAGGACATATCTTACAGCGTTAAAAAAATTCTTGTTTATTCAAGAAGTACAGGTGGAATTCTTTGGATAAAAATATCTCCACCAAGATATTTTACCATCTTACATTTTAAAAAAACTGTACTTATTCAAGTGTATTTATGTAATTGTATATTGCAGGGATAACAATGACTTAGCAGTTAAATCATAGGAAAAACAGGAGAATTTTTCGTCAAAAACGGGGATTTAAAAAAAAATTTAAAACACCACCGCAATGAACGAAAATTGATAATTTTAACACTTTTAAAAGGAAACACAAATTTCTATTAAATTAAAACACACACGCGCGCGATTTATTTCATGCAATTTTTAAATTAAAATATAAAATTAATATCTTAAAATTATAAAATTAGTATCTTTAATATAAAATAATAGAGAAGAAAGGCAAATGCAACAATTTTGATAATTGATGAAAATTGATATCGTAACTTCAGAATTAATATAATTATAATATCCTTTTACAATATAAAAATCAACTCCTCTTCTAAAAATTCGAGCATAACGTAAAACAGTCATTAAGTTTGATATCCTCTTTAAAATCCAATGATTTTTTATTAAATGCATCAATATCCGGTATAAAATACAGTGAAACTTTTCTATAGCGCCGATTTTGTGGCTGACGGTGGATATCATACTTAAAAAAGAAAACAATTCAGCTAATTATTTTAAAAACTGTTAAAATCAAACTTGGGCAGATTTCTCTTCTAAAGATTTGTAAAATTACCAGTCAAAAAATAAATCCTTCAAAATAGAATGTTTCGGGGCACCTTATTTCACTTCGTCTGAAGGCCTATATTTCACTTCGAGAGATAAACGCTTCTTCTTGTTTTCCATTGACATTCTTGTAAAGCGCATAACCTAAACACTGATTAACTAAAAGCGAACTGAAGCGAAAGTCCTGTGACATTATTTGCAACATACTGCAAATGACTGAAGCAGACGACACGATTAATCGCCGAGGGTGCTTCCCGCTTTTTTCATACACTCCTGCGTTGTTGTGGAGCAGCTCGGCTGACTTCACAACGCCACTCTCTCGCCCCCTTGGACAACCTTCTTCTCTATAACGGGAACGTTTCTTGCAGGACTGCAATGTATTCTAATTTAAAAATGTCAATTTTCGTTAAAAAAGTCCTGACAAAATAAAAAACGTAAATTGTTGACAATTTTTTATTCTTCGAAATCTAATAATTTTGTATTAAAAATACCTATTTCCGGTGTCTAACAATAACATAATCTAAAATATCATTAGCAACACCATACCTATATCAGTGGTTGATAAAAATGAATAGCAAAATATTAAACATAATCCAACATTTTCAATAATTAGCAATCTTAATGATGATTTTCGTATAAAAATGTTCATTTCTAGTGAAAAGAAACTGGCGCAACCCAACATCTGCAGAAATATTAAGACTTTTTCGAAACTTTCTGATGTTATATTAAAATTTTATACTAAAAATACTAATTTCAAACGAAAAGCACTAGCATAAAACCTGTATCATATTTTCAAAAATTACAATGATGGCAAGATTTTGGAGATGTATTGTTAGATTACTTTATTCAAAGAGGAATATGAAATAAAATTGTATGTATATATTAAATATTGCAAGCGAAAACTTATCTGAATGAAGTTAGAGGTTTTTTCCTCCTCCGCGACCCTGCTGAAGCAATCACTTTTCTATATTTTTGCGCAAATCTTCCACAGGAGTAATTTTCAGAATAAAAAATAACTATAATTTAACATAGACTATTGTTATAACAATTCAATAAACAAAGCGTACATTTTTAGATTTAATCGATCTTATACGGTGTTTTTTCATCAAAACACTTTAAATTTAATTGAAAATTATGATTTATAAATGCAGGAACGTGTACGCATGAAATATTTTGTTATTTTTAATAACATTATTATAGACGAAACATTAAATTTAGCATTTTCTATGACTGAATATCGTTTTTTCGTTATTATTCTTATGCATCTTATTAGTGGTACTTTTTATTAATAGCATACTTATGATATTATTTGTATTATTATTATTTGCCTAAGTTTGCTAATAAAGTGAACAAAAATCAAAATTAACAGTTGATGACACATTTCCTTGTTAAAATATTACTACATTTAAATTTTTATGTTTCAGCTATTGAAAGTATTCAAATTTTGAAAACAGTATTAGTATTTTTGTATTTCAATGCTATGTTTGTTTCACTTTAAACTAGATTTATTTTTATAAATTACAGTGTTTTTAAAAATAATTCTCTTTTCCTTTAAAATTAAGGATTTGCTTCTTTGAATCAATCCATATTTTGTCAACTTTGTAAGACGCTTATCCTGAAGAATATATCGGATCTTAGGATCACAGAAATATGTAATGATATTAAAAAAACTTTCTTTGTTTCCAAAACAAATATATAGCACAATTTGGCGTAACCTCTTTTGACCCAAGAAATTACATCTTTCAATTAAGACAAACTTTTCCTTCCACCGAGAAACATAAATTTGCTCATAAAAAATATATTTTCTTGCTTTAAAATCACATTTGAATGTATGAACTATCTCATTTTGTAACACAAATCTACCTTTTCCTTTAACCAGTTAAAACTATCCTTCGCTTGGTTAATATTTCACTGACTGAAATGCATATTAATTTACAAAAATAAATTCATGTTTTTAGTTTAAATAAAACAGTTTTTTGTGTATTCAAGAAATTTTTTATATGGCGTATTCAGTAAGATCATTTCTTTGAATCAAGTAAATTTTCTTTGATTCATGATTTTTCCCCTTAGTGTATATTTCCGAATACCTTAACCACTGCTTAATTAATGGAAAGCTCTGAAGAATTCCTGATAAATTAATCAGCGAATAACCATTAAACAAACATTATGATATTTCATCGCAGATGTTCACATAATTTGACAAATGACAGACAATTAAAACATTGGTTGTCTTCCGGGTCTACAACGATCATTATGAACCGACTAGATCCACGAGCATAGAATATGCAACGATGCGACCAACTCGATGCAGGCGGATTTTCACAATTTCTCCTTTACCACAGAGACTAAGGACAAGCTAAGTTGAAGGAACGACTCTGGATACTGGGTACTAGGGACCCACATGTGTACAAGCCAATACGAAGTCCCGACAGGCGAGAACAGCACGCACCTTGTTATCTGTTGGTTGTCACACACCTACCACCAACGAGCGTGGGATAACACGACCTTCGTAAGGTAAGCTAATACAAAACGACCAGATGCAGGCAACTGGGTCGGCGATGCCTCAGCCAATTAAAAAGGATTATGCGAGAAAATGATCCCGAGGCCCTGGCAATCCAGAAACGTGATCCTCAAATCGCGATTGGGACCCTACTACTCTCTTTCTTCTACCACCGCTAGCCTTAATCTAGTCTAATTTGATAAACAAATGGATATCCAATTTTTTATTACAGGCAAAATCATCACATTATCCGAAATCCTAAGTCAGGGTGTCTATATTGATCAGGAAAATTAAAATTCCCGCTTTTTTCTCGACCACGCCCCCCCCCCCACAATGTTAAGATATCTTTTTTTTGTATTTTGTCCAAACTAACGTATAGAAATTGAAATTTTAACAATATACCAAGAAGAAATTTATGTTGGGAAGAAAACAATTACAGTGAAACCCTCCAATAGCCCTCCCTTCTATAGCCCTTCCGAGAATTGACGCCTCGCCGCAGGCAGGTGTAACAGGAACTGCGCGGGATCTGCTGCTGTCACTCAGGCGAGCACTCAGACGTGAACAAACAACAGCGGAACGGGCCATAATGGGTTAGTTCCCACCCACCGTCAGCCCCAAAATCAGCGCTATTGAAGAGTTTCACCATATTTATTTACGCATGCTAAACTTATACACAATCATAGGCTGAAGTAATGCATATGAATCGAAACTACATTACCGTTAACAAGTACACGGAGAAAAAGATATCGCACAATGATATCGCAAAACCTTTATATTGCAAGAAAGCGCAATATAACGTACAATCAGGTCCCGGAGCTTTGTACGATATTATAATGCACTAATATCACAGACAAAAATAAAGTTAAATTTTGTTGCTGTCGTTTGCTACGGCGGCCTTAGCACCAATGGGAAAAAGGCAGAGTATGAGTCAGTTCGAGCTATAAATCGGGACTCTAGATTTAAAATAACACAGAGAAAATTAAAAATTTGCTGCAGGTAATACCTGCAACTGTTAATGATTAAACATATTTCAGCGAAAGTTTCATTGAGGTTAGAAAATAATTCTGAACTCGTCGACTGCGTCGCGCTGAAGTGAGCAAATTTCAGTAAAACATGTAGAATCTATGACAGAAAACACAAAAAATATGTACTTACTGATATATTTCCTCCGAAACGAATCAAATCATTGTAGACGAATTAGAACTTACTTAAGACAATTTAGCAAAAGCGCAAAATGTAACTGACGGATGGGAATCCCCATTTCTTACATTATAGATTGCATAATTATGCGATATATAATGTAAAAACTTGGAGTGTACGATATCATGATTTTGCGCTATTATAATGCAATAATTACGATATATAGCGCAGAAATTACGATATATATTGTAATTTGTGCGATACAGTTTTCTCAGTGTATGACACCATTTTTTTACAGATCATTCTTTTAATTTAATTTATATGCAAGCGAGGGGGAATAAAGCTTTTTAATCAGCTGGGCCGCTTGATTTTCCAGACTGGCAATCCAAATCTTCTAAATAATTCAGTGTTGGCCTAGGTAATCCAGTTGTAATCCTGGGCAGCCCATCTGTAATCAGCGGTGATCCACTTGTAATCCTATATACAATTGTAAAAAAGTCTGTAGTGTACGTGGAAAATGTGTTTTAATAAGATAGGAAAAGGATTCAGACAATCTTGTACACCTTTTCAGGAACGAGAAAACCTGAAAGAGTTGATTAAAAAACTATACCTGTTAAAAATCAGGAACAAATAACAACTGCTACAATCAAATCCAAAATGAATATAGAACGTAAATCTTGCTACTGGTGGATCAAAAGCAGGAGTGCAAAAGAACTACAGAGATCATGTTAAGAAAAGGTCAAAGATTTTGACAAAAGTAATACCTATGAGTTTGAAGTTGATCTTAAAAAAAAAAAGATCAGTAAGATGGGCAGATCTTCAGGAGTTGGTAGATGCGTTGGTTGAAGAAAATGAATATATAGGTTGGTTTCTAAAATAAAGAACGGTTAAGTTGTTCTTTTAAAATTATTTTGTAATCCAGCATGGAAATCTCATTTTACTTTATTCAATTATACTCTATTGCATTAAAGAAGCAGAATCAAAGTAATGGCAGACGACGGACAAGGATGTTTAAGAACCTTTTTAACAGTAGTCTTCCAGAAAATAATTTTGATTTTAATAAAATTCGAAAGGACGATGAAGGAATAGAAAACGAATGCAAACCTAAACGAACAATATATGCGGAAGAAGGATCTGTTTCGAAAACTGCCAAAATCACCAGCGTTCATAAAGTAAGAGTTTAGATCAAAAGAAAAAAAAAGACCAAGATAAAGAACAACACAATTTAAGAACTTTGAAGATTTAAGGCCTAATTTCGAAAAATGCTGTTCCTTTAAAACTAAAAGAAATAAAATTCAAATACTGTCACAGCGTTACAAAATATCCACTATTAGAGAAAGCTGAGCCTAAAAAAGTAATTAAGAAATGTGTTCTATCAGACTTACACCTTTTATGGGGTTTTTAAAAAACAATGTTTTTTGGGAATGTTAGTCATTCTAGGAAGAAGTAAAGCACTTAACTGGACGCAAAAGCTTAACTTAGTATCAAAGAATGATTAAGGAAAACAATTCGAGGAAAATACCTGCCGAAAACTTTAAAGAAATTGTGATGTCTTATTACACAAAGATGTTCTTTAAAATTATTCTCCTTTAGATGTTCTACCATTTGTGTCAGCCTTAAAGGAAATAAACAAAATGGTTGAAATGTGGTTTTCGACGAAAAGAAATGGTTCTTTTGATAAAATTTCCAAAAGTTTGAAAAAATCCTAGGAAACTTTTCTACGTAACAACCTTTTCTATGATACTTAATGTACATGTAGTTATTGAACATTTAGAAGAATATTTGTTTTTTGGTTTTGTGGCTTTGAGGTCCGTAAATGATGAAACAGATTTTATATTTTCATCAGAAGTTTCGGCTCCATATATGGGCCCCCTTCAGTGATTTATTCTAGAAAAAGTTTTTTGGCACACTTAACATTTATACCTAAGACAACACTTAAGTTACAACAGAAAGCATTAATGAACGGACGGATGTAGGAAATCTATCGGAATTCTATCTTCCGTTACTGCACAAAGCAAAATAGGCCAATATCCAAAACAGTTTTAAATCGGGAACCCCAAACAACCATAAACCAAACACAAACACAGAGTCAGTCAATAAGCTATACATATATATTTTTACTTTAAAATAAATTAAAATGTTGTAATTTAACCCTTAATTGGCACTGTGGGTAAAAATTACGCCAAAAAATATTTAAGCTTAAAATAAGCATACTACCATGTGGCGACATTTAGCAGTAGATGACATCACTAACTGAAGATACAATAGGTGAGCATAGAGCGGCAGGCGTCAGTGTCTGTTGGGCTATCACTCAAAGTAGTCTCCAAAAATTGTGGGGGAATTAATTACCCCGGGTGCCATTAGTGAACAAAAAAGTTGTTTTTTTCAAAAATTATTGCTAGTTATCTTTGTGATTTTTGATAAACTTCCAACGTAAGTATATCTTAAGAAATTTTTTTTATTCATTATTTCATAGTTTCTTGTTTTTTTAGATGGCAGAAACCCTAAATTGGCCGGTTGCTCATACAGACGCCTAATGTACCATAAGCACCGCGCAGGTATCTGCAGCGACTATTCAGGCCAAGATGGAAATTGCTAGGTTAAAAAAGTTTTATTTAAAATTTTATTTAGCTTTCTTTTTACATTTATATACATTTATAACTATTTTGTAACAATTTTAAACATGTTTTTGTCTATTTAAATAAAAATAAAGTGATTTGAATAGTGAAATATATGGTGTTCAATTTTACTCAAAAATTGATGCTTCATTTTGCAAAATAAATACCTTTTTTGAAAGCATCAATATCACAGTAATTTTTTTCTTAAACTATAGTATCTGAAGCACGTACTCATAAATTTTTAGCTAAAAATATTCAAAATTACGCGAGTTATGATTTTTTAAGTAAAAAAACTGATTTTTTCCGTTTTTTCAAGAATTTTTTTTACTAAATTAATTTAAATAAATCACTATAAAACAATTTGATTTTCAAAAACATACTATAAATTACATTAGATCATTTTTGTGTGCAATAATATTAAATACCGGCTGCGTGAGGCTCGATTGAGTACGCTCGGGTATTTATTGCCCCACAGTGCCAGTTACGTATATTAACAGTGCAATTAAGGGTTAAATAGGTAACAATGCATTCACAAATAGTTAAAAAAAATATAGTAAAGAAAACATGAGAGAAAAATTCATTCTCGGACATCGGTTTTAGGAAAATTTCACTGACTCTGGGGATGTAAACACAGTGTTTCAGCCCGCTCTACTCGTACCGAAACTCGAAGACAAAATGTTTCAACCCGCTCTACAGGTATCGAAACTCGAAGTTTCAATACATGCACTATGAAAAAGTAGTTGTCTTAAAAAGTGTAATGAATTTGTATGGAAAAAAACGAGTCCAAGGGAAATTTAAAGTAACGAAACCAAACATTTAAATTCACATAAAACTAAAGAGAAAAATTGCAAATTCTCAAGTTTGGTAACTCCACCATATTCTATCGTTATTACAATTGCTATTCTGTGCGCCTACTTTTTTAGTATCATTAAATTAACTCTAAAAAAACAGAGTGATAAGCTTAGGGTTCGTTTAAATACATGGTTCCCGTACCACACGGTCATAAAATTAATAGAAATTCTTACTTGCCGTTCGGTCTCACAGATTTCCTAAAGTATAAACCGTTTTTTGCTTCTTTTTGTTCCCAAAGGGGTGACGGCAATGGGGTGGGGGGATCGAAAACACTAAGAATTTCATTTCTTAAACTTAGCAACAGATTGCCACTTCTTATTTAGCTCTGTTTCCGTATCATACGGTTTCAAGTAAATAAGTGTAGTGCACTAATTACGTACGGTTGTACGTAAAAGTTAAAAATAAGAATTTAATGTCTTGAATGTACGATTGTTAGAAACACAAAAATATGTCCTAGGTATAAATGTGAAGTGTACCAAAAAAACTTTTTCTAGAATAAATCACTGAAAAGGCCCATGTATGGAGCTGAAACGTCTGATGAAAATATAAAATCTTCTTCATCATTTACGCACCCCAAAGCCACAAAACCAAAAAATGAATATTTTACTGAGAGTCACAAAAAGGAACGAACAATACAATTTAAAAGAATGTATGATGAACAGCCTGGTGAGGCTCTGCATCGAGAATTTCTTAATTTTTAGGAAAAGTATAGAATCTTACCTTTTAATGAACAACAGACAGTACCAAATTAACTAATTTAAAGGAGTTGTAGAATTGTCTTTCACACGCTTGTAAAAATAAAATCAAAAATAAAATCAGCTACGATCTTAATTTTCACAGTCTTTCTTCGCCATTTTTGTTTGATCCAATTTTCATTCCGGGACAACGTAAAGATCAGTTATTCGAAAGTTTTCAACATTAGTTTGAATATTTTAGTAAACGTTAAAATGAAAGAATGGTGTTTTTATTGTCATCCTAATGAAAAGATTTGATCATAATCACAAGGCAGAATTTGAAAATTTTTTAACGTTTCAAAATAAAAGCCTTATTGTATTAATCTGCACTTTTCTTAAAATATGGCCTTTGTCTTCTATTGAGAAAAATGGCACCTAAAGTTTTATTCTTTTCGCCACCACCCATCGAATATACCACCAAATTAATAATGATCGTAAAGTACCTTACCACTATCTCCTAAT